>NC_029792.2:15750232-15799263 GCF_000816755.2 Arachis ipaensis
TATATATCTCTTTAAATAAAATAAAAAAATTCAAAACTAAATACAGTTATTTTAAAAATAAAAAATAAATAAATAAAATTGTGTTGTTTAATCATAAACTGAATTTTTTTTACCTATTTTTCTGAATTTTTTTTATCTTAGCTCATAAGAAAAAAAAAAGAATTGTAATCAAAGGAACATATATAGCACGTTAAGGATGTAAGACCCAGAATCTTTGAAAAGTCTTATTATGATCAAGTCTCAAATCATACGGTTATTTATAGCCTTAATTTCGGAAATCACTCTATTAAAGATAATTAAGGCAAGTTTTGACTTATGGAATTTGAGATAAGTTATGATTATTATCCAATTTCACAATTATTGGATTATTTTCTATATTCAGAGTATAAAGTTGGTAGTTGTGAAATAATAAAGATTTCTATATGATTTGAATTAAATAAGTAATATTTTCAATATTAATACTGCTACTTTGGAAAATAAGGGATTTAATTATATTTCTCCTAATTATTTGATTTGGATATTTTATTGAAAATAATTTGTGAAATTGGTGAGCAAATAGTATTTTCTATATATAATTAGTGTTGGATTTAAATTGGATTTCAATTGCTATATTACCCTATTTTTAAGTAAAATTACTAATTTGCCCCTAACCCTAATTTACACACACCTCACCAAAAGCAACACTCAGCCACCGAAACCCTAATCCAGCTACCCTCTCCCCCAAGACTCAGCAGCAGCTGCGCAGCCCTATGCTAAACACACACACACTATTCCTCGAGAAATAAAGAGTCGCGCCCCGCTATCGCCGCCTGTGCTGCAGCCCTTCGCGTTTCGCGCCGCCGTGAGTCGCGACCAGAGGGGAGAGAGAGACCATGAGAGGGACGTGGAGTCGGCGTCGCGCAGGGAGGCACTCGCCGCTGCCATCGCGCTCTGTCGTGTGCCGTCACTACTGTCTGAGCAGTCATCATCCCCTCCGTCCTGTTGCTCTGGTCTGCCGCTGCCACTGCTGGAGGTCCGCCCGATCTGATCCAAAGGGAAGAAAGAGGTCCAGGCCGCCGCTGCTACTTGCGTTGTAAGCTGCTGCACCGCCACCGCCGCAGGTGTCGCCGCTGGAGAAGGGAGCTGCGCCTCTGTGTTCTTGGGAGCCGGGAGTGGTTCCGTGACTTCTGGGACCACCGCCGAAGCCTCTGGCTGTTTCTGCCGTCACCGGAGAATCCTGCCGGTAAGGTTTTAAGTATTAGGTTTCGTTTCTCCTGAGTTTTTGGAAACGTTACAATCACTGTATATTGATTTCAGTCGCCGGAGTCTGATCACCGTTGCCGCCTAGGATGGCTTCTGAGGCTGCCGCCGAACCGGTTCGGAGACCGCCGCTGTTTCTGTTTAGCCGTTCCTTCGGTTCGGTAAGCGTTTCGATCTGAAAGCCCTCTAGTTACTGCTCTATTATACGTTGAGGAGTTGTAGCATTTGTTGTTATGAGAGTTAATCTCGGTTATTATATATTGCGATTAGAGTCGTTGTGGTTGCTGAGAAAACGGTTTGGAGCTGAGGTGTTGGTAGCCGGGATTTTGATTGTTGATTTCGGGTCGAGGCGGAAAGGACTCTGTGACGCGTTTGAGTTATGGAATTTGCGTTTTGAGGTAGGGGCGCTTTCCGAAAACTATAGTTTATTATTGGAATTATTACATATGGATACTGATGTGAGATATGGTGTATTTAGTGATTGTATCTGCCTTATGTATTATTTGATTGACTCGAATGATTATGGATGTTGGTTTGGCTGAATTGTTGTGCGGCTTTGTGAAATGTAATGTTTTGAAGTGATTCTTTAAGGATTTGAAATCTGAGTTTAATTCGTTGAGGATTGATTTGATTTGAGTCAATTATTTGATGATGTGAAAAATAGAATGCACTCTTGAATTCAGCCTGGCTTGCTTTAAATGATCTGGTTTTTGATAAATGATTGTTACTGAACCGTTTCTTTAAAGCTTTGGAAATGAGTTTATTCGGCTGATAACGATTTGATTTTTGAAACGGTTTCCTTGAAATATGGAATTGAGATGACTGTTGGATTTGGCTTGCCTTGAACTGATTTTGGATTTTGGGCTGTTAGAAAAAGGATTGTGGAATGATTTAGTTGGGACCCGAACCGGGTGGCAAAAGTCCAAGTTTTAGGGGAGGTGCTGCTGAAATTTCTACAAAATCCTACTCTTGTTTGAAAAGTTATTTAAAAAGGGTTGGATTTGAGAAATTGTATTATTTGATTTATTAAGAGAATATTTATGTTTTCAAGCTTAATTTATTTAATGAACTTTATGCGTTGAGTTCGGCTTATTTAGAAAGGAACTATTTTTACCGTTTGAATCACTGAAGGAAATAATGATGCTCTAATATTGATTTCAATATAAAAAGGAGCTTTTAGTGATTTCAAAGGAATCTAGACTTTTGATTGAGTAATTAAGTTTGAGGCATTTTGGAAGAGTTAGAAAAATGGGTTCTAAAAAGAAACCTGAAAGTGGTTTGATTCAAATGAACCGGTTCCTTTTCAAATGAGTTGATTTTTGGACCGGGTTGGAACTTGTGATTTTGTATGATCGGTTTCATAATAACTATGTCGTAAGTGTGGCCGGGCACTGTGAAAGCCCGGATGAGCTCACCCCCGTAAATATTCACCAGTGAAGGTGATGGATATGGATCGTGATTATGATCAAGTTTATGATGAGTATAACTCGAGTTGGGGACGCGCGACAGAGGGACAGTCCAATGGTTAGCTACCAGGACTTGTCGGGTTGGCTCTATAACCAACAGATGATATCATCAGCCACTAGGGACAGGCATGCATCATATGCATCTATGTGACATTGTTTGGGTGTGCATATTATACTTGGTTTGCCTATGTGAATAATTGCTAATTGTTCTACTTGCAATAACTGTTTGTTTGTGCTTGCATCTTCCTATTTGTGTTTGCTACTGGGACTCTGTTGGACTGTGGTGATTGGTTGATGGTTGGATTATTTGGGCCTAGGGCCATGGTTGAAATGAGATGAACCGATGGTTGATTTCAGTTTTGTGTTTCTGGTTTGGAATAAAATATGAAAGGCTATTTTGGTTCCGCACAGATAAACTATTTTGAAAGGTTTTGAGTTTTTGAAAATTGAACGGTTCTTCTCTCAGAAAAGATTTCCGACTTTACTTTTATTGTAAACCGTTGTTTTTGAAAAGAGGCATAAGACGGTTATTAATCACTGGTGCGGTTTATCTTCATGTATCCTATTACAGTAATTCCCAAAAACCCTCTACTGAGAACCCTTTCGAGGATGATGTTCTCACCCCCCCTACATTTTTCCCTTTCAGGATATGGGCGCAGAAGTTACGAAGAGCTTATTTAATTGTTGTTGTGATGCTCTGTATTGTTTTAGTTATGGTTTACCGTACCCTCGCCTTATTCTTGATATAATCTGTAAGAGGGATAGGAATTGTATTGGATTATGTTTGTAATATTATTTATATATATTTATGTATATATATGGATGTACTCTTTATGGGTTGTTGTAAGTTGAATGGTATTTATGGATGTACTTTATCGAACGAAAGTATCTTTGGGAGCGGTATTGCGGTTTAAAGTTTTAAACAGGCTCATATTTTAGTAATAAATAGTATAAGTGTCGTCGTAATATCCGAGCTATCAGAGTCGCGCAGCCGGAAGCGTGAGCTTTGGTAGTTAGGGTGTTACACTATCTATCGTAGTTTACTCATTTTCTGTGTGCTCCTGATATCGCACATCATCACAATGCATGTCTTCTGCAAACACATCTTCCCTGCAAAATATAGTTAAATTGATCTTTCATGTACTGCCTTTCTTTCTTCTTTTTATCTGGGTTTAGTGTTTGTCGTTGAAAACTTTTGACACACTACAAGGGAGGCGGGAATTGGCGGCGGTTTTTTCATGAATTGGCAGCGGTTTTAAACCGCCGCAAAATCATTTTCGGCGGTTTATCGGTTTGCCATGGATATGGCTGCCGCAGTTAGATTTGGCGGCGGTTTTCAGCAACCGCTGGCATAACCGCCGCTAAATCAAAATTTTGCGGCATAATAACAGAAAACCGTCGCCGAATTGTGCTGACACAATTTCCCTCATATTTACCGGCGGTTTCTTAACCGCCGCAATGTTTATCGAAATGTCTGACTGGCCACACGTTTAGCGGCGGTTTTAAAACGGCCGCTAAATGCTAATGTAGTTTCTGTCAGAGATGCCGGCGGTTACAAACCGCTGCCAGATATAAAAGTTTCTACACTCATTGAACCAAAATAGAGGCGGTTTAAAACCGCCGCTATGTAAACAGAAATTTAAAAAAAAAATTAAAAATTGGCTCTTTCAAAAAATAACGCCAAATTGGTTCAAAATATTATTTAATGATTTTTTATAATTCTTCTTATATTTTTTATTATTTTAAAGTTTGAATATTTTCAACCTTAGAATCTAAACTTGTATCAAAAACAAAATCGTGATATAAGCAAAACAGGAAATATATATATCCATGAAAATACGAACAAAAAGAAATCTCTTTCAAAGAGTTGCTCAGTCTAATTCAATAAAATGTTTGCTTCAATGCAACATATCTCCAATCCTAATATTCTAGTATTCACTCTATCATTCCACGAAACGCAGCGATGTCTGGTGGCAGTTCCTCACCCTACCGTTGAAACAGATAAATCAGAGCACTCTCCATCGCCTTCATCTTTTTCTTATCTGCTGCTGCCTCATCCCCCATCGCCTTCCTCTTCAACTTCTCGCCTTCCAGCTGTGCCTCCAGTTCAATCAGCTTCTTCTGAGTCTCCTCTAGTTGGACTCCGTTGCCATGCCCATGTGAATTTGGCCCGAAGAGCTGACTAGGAGTCGGTCCAAAACCCACACCACGTACTCTACCCGGTTTCTCTTTTCCAAAAACCTGAGCAATGGAATCATTCTGAGACAACACCCTAGATGACTCATCCTGTTGCTCAATCTCCTCAATTATTTTCTACAGACACAAATTAGTAAATACAACAATTTTGTTGATGGGTCCATCTCATGTCAAGAACACACCAAATGATAACATAGGATGCCAACCACTATAACTAGCTGTAACGGATAAATGAAAATCAATCATTCAAATTCTATCCCAACTGTTTTCAAATTACGTCGAAGTTCAAAAAGTCTATAAACCTAACAGGTAAATTAGCAATGACAATTAAAGTAAGCTGGAATATGAATTGTAAAAGTATAAATCTATTCTGAAGAGTTGCTCAGTCTAATTCAATAAAATATTTACTTCAATGCAAAATATCTCTAATCCTAATATTCTATTTTTCACTCTATCATTCCACGAAACTCATCCCTGCAGCGATGTCTGGTGGCAGCTCCTCACCCTGCTGTTGAAACAGATAAATCAGAGCACTCTCCATCGCCTTCATCTTTTTCTTATCTGCTGCTGCCTCATCCTCCATCGCCTTCCTCTTCAGCTTCTCGCCTTCCAGCTGTGCCTCCAGTTCAAGCAGCTTCCTCTGAGTCTCCTCTAGTTGGACTCCGTTGCCATGCCCATGTAAATTTGGCCCGAAGAGCTGACTAGGAGTCGGTCCAAAAGCCACAGCATGTACTCTACCCGGTTTCTCTTTTCTGAAAACCTGAGCAATGGAATCATTCTGAGACAACACCCTAGATGACTCATCCTGTTGCTCAATCTCCTCAATTCTTTCCTACAGACACAAATTAGCAAATACAACAATTTTGTTGATGGGTCCATCTCATGTCAAGAACACACCAAATGATAACATAGGTAAATTAGCAATGACAATTAAAGCCTATAAACATAACAGGTAAATTAGCAATGACAATTAAAGTAAGCTGGAATATGAATTGTAAAAGTATCTTGGTCCATTTTAACATAGAGTATCAAACCATTCATCAAACAGGAAGAAAAACAAAATAACATAGAAAAATAGACTATTACCCTATTTGAAGTCATAACTTTATCGATCAATTATAAATAGTGGTACTTACACCGATTGCTCTTGCTTCATCATTCATGTAGGAGCCGTCCTTTTTTTTGTGCACTGCTATCCATAACTCCCCTCTTCCGACTATTCTCCCTTGTTGTTCCGACTGTATCAACAAATTTTATGCTATTACCATTCTCCACACAATCAAGGCAATCTCAAGTTACGAAAATAGTCCAAAGGGTGAACCAAAAAAGTAATGTACCTCTTCTTCGATCCGTCGTGCAAAGCTTTTTGAACCGCCAGTGTGGGTATATTGTTGTTTTGATCAATTCTTCGCATTTTTCTTGCACTTCTCCTATTGGTCCAATAGAGACAAAAGGCGATTATAAGATGATCTAAAAAGACTCAATGCAACAATAATTTACATAAAACTTGTGTACCAATGATATACTAGATTACCTTCGTTTCAGGTTTGGCGCGATACTCAAGGAACCATCTCCAATGCTCTCGATCGATTCCCGGCGGACGGTTCTCAATATTTTGTTCAGTCGTGAACGTTGGCTCGAAATAAGCATTATACAACCTCAGCCCTGTCTCCTTCCAGGACTTCCCCATACTTTTCAAGATATTTTTTTTGATAACTCCTTTGCTATCTTCATCAATGTGGAAAATTTGCTATACAGATAACCAAAAATTTGTCAAAAATTGTAAAAATAAGTAGATGTATTTCAAAGGGGATATAAACTTTTACCTTCACACATTCGCTATAAACTTTGTCCTTTGTGGTAATCTTACGCCAGCTTTCCTCATAGATAGGAAACTTTCCAAAGTCAAATCCTAGCAGACCAAGCACGCCACTCAACAGTCCAGCTTCATTTCCAATGGCTTGCTTTGCTCTGTTGAACCTGAGGACGATCTTTCTACCATTAGACCGTTCCATGGCCTCCCTCACGCTTAGTCTTGCCGGCTTGATTGTGCCATCGGAATCTATAAGCCAAACATAATACCTTATGTTTATCCGTAGTGGACAGCATGCGAGAATAATAAAACTTAACAAGAGTCTAAATCATATTGAACACATCAAATTTATTAGCTAAATTACCGATTATCCTGACTTCCCAAAACTCTGTAGTCTTGCGTCCTTTGCGATTCTGAGCTCTAGAATCAACAACGGACTTATCAGCTGCTTGATCAACAGAATCTACATCATTAGCATTATCTGCCGAGTTTACATGGCTTGGCTCCGAGTTCTGAATGTTAGTTGTGCTCGTTTGTGGAGCCGGCCTTGGTACACTGCGCAGCGGAAGGAACGGGCGTGAAGTTGGAGGGACACTATCACCACTGTCCGGGAGAATTTCAGAGTCATCGCGGTGGGAAGCCGAGGCCGGAGGCGGGACCGGAGGCGGAGCCGTTTGTGGTTGCTGACATCCTGGTCCTACTTTCGGTTTTCTTGTGAAACGACCTTTTCTAGCCATTTTAGAAGGTATAGGGTGCCTGTTTCAACCAAAAAAGAAATTAAAATAAAAAAAGTCAAAGCACATTCATGCTGTTTTGGTAAATTTGTTACAATCAAAATTGATATATAATCCACATTAACTAGTTCATATAGAAAACACAAGTCTGAATATGGATATAAGATTACATATGTGGAAATATAATTTCTGCCTGGGAATCTAAGATACTCCCAAACATTTCACGGGAAAAGATCCACATACATTCACGAGTGTAGCACATGCAAACGGCAACTCCAAATTTCATACTGTGTTCCATATATAGCTTTGGGCTTCAAATATCACATACACTATATCCAATAATAATATTATTTTATTCAATCTCTCCTTTTAATGCCATGAATAGTCTAACGGTAATAAATGGTGTAGGTTAATATATTTATTTAAGGCTAAGTGACTAAATAATTTATATGAACATATTGCACCAATCACACAGGAAATAGTTGAAATATATATAATGCAATGCGTATAGGTAAGTATCACCAAACCATTAACGCTACTGTAGACAACACTAATAAAGAACACCAAGCACAATTTAAAATAACATCCAAGTGGTTATATATATATATAAATGTGCCTTTTCAGGTACAGGTTTAAACAAGGAAGAGCCTATAAATTACTCATCCCCTCCCCCAATTTAATTAGCTCCTTGCTTTAATTATTTTATGCATGTCCTAGAGTATGAGCTATAATAATTGCAACGAGTATATGATACCAAAAAGGATGTTATTTTATAATAATCATCGAATAATAATCAAATTTGAACAGCAAGACAATAAGAAAACTATGCTGCTCTGAGGATTACATATAAATATTAAGGATGAGATAAAGTAGGAAAGAAACAAACAATTGTATTGTAAATCGAATGGAATTATGTAATTAAGCATGGCAGCACAACAGCAAGCTAAGAATGTATTGAATCTTACTAAGTTTTGGGTGAAAATAAGACAAAACTATGCTAAACGGCCACGCTGGTGACTGCAAACGGGGGTAACATCTAACTAAAAGCTCTCATAAGTTCCTGAATTAGTCAACGCATTTTTAATACCAAGTCAAGTATACTTCTAAAAGAGTGGTGCATTTTAAACTACCAAATCTAAAACCTGTATCCCCTTCCGATACACAAACTCCTAAGTCCCACTCCTCCGTTCCCAACTTTACATTGGATATACCTCTTCATAAGATTCCTACTTCCGCATCAAATTAATCCTTTTCAAGTGATATTTGCATTTCAGTGGTTCAAATTATACAACCCAAATTAGCCCATACATAACGCGGATGTCAATCTATGAATTTTAAACAAGGATATTGCAGAGCAGGATATAATAGTGTAGCCTCAAGTAAGCAACAAACTGAATCAAAATAAATCCTCTTAGTTCATTAAAATTCATAAGTCATTATTGTATTACGGGACTATACACCTTCATATTAATATTCTATTATGTTCACCTCTTACCCAGAAGAATTTAGGCTTACGGTGAAACGAACAAAACAAATTTCAGTCATATTAAGAGCACCCACTGAAATCAACAATTTTAACATCACCCATTTCGGTGTTAGAAAGAGGGAGGGTTACCGGAGTAGAGAGGTTGGGCACCGGAAGACGACCACACGGGCGGAGAGACCTGAGCGACCGGCAGCTTCTCGAGACAACAAGGATCCGACGCAGGTTATAGATTTCTCCTTGGAGCCCGAGATGTCAGAGCTTCTATGGGTTGGGGGATGCCTTCGTTAAATGTTTTTGAGTTAGGGTTGGAGTGTATAAGGATTTGGGAGCAGATGATATGACTGCCGCATAGACTGGGGTATGAAAATTTCAATCAAAGGAGTTCAATTAAATAAATTGGCGGGTCTTTGATTTTGCCTAAAACCCAAATCCCGAACTTCTGACTTTTAAAGCAAATATATTAATAAGATAAAATAAAGCATCAGTAACTAAATACAATTGAAAAATGCACTATGTTAGCGATGACGCAAAATTGTATAAAATATGTAGTAAATCGAACTCAATGGATTTGACTTAGGTGAAAATATTATTGAATAAAAGTAGTATCAAGTATATAGTCGAATTAGATGTATGTTTAAAATGCTAATAAATCGAATGAATTGGCTTTGATTTACATGTTTACTTTAATTAAATTCATTTTTAAAGGAAAATATCATTATAAATGTTTAAAATTTATTTTTCATAAATCAAACTAAAAATAATTTTCAATGGACAAAATTTTAAGTCCTGGCGAATGAAAATTTAGTTCTGTGTCACATTCCCTAAGTTCTCCAACATGAAACATTATATATTTATATTTATTATAATAACTTCGCAGTTAATAGATTATTTATTTAATATAAATATTATTAGTTGTGCTTACCGAAAATTATTTTTAAAGTTTAATTTATCAAACTTACATACAATAAAGTTTATTTAAAATTTATCTTTTAAAAACTTTAAACAACAACTAATGAAATATGTATAAAAGTAGACTCGATGGCCTTCATTGTGGCACAGAATAGTGATAAATCCAATTCATTAATTAATCGACTCTAAAAAATAATAACTGTACCAATCTTGACTAAATATCGCATTCCCCAAGTTCTCTAACATGATAATACTTTTCAACAAGAACAATCTCAATATAACAATGTGAGAAGTTATAAAGTCACGACAAAACCAATGAACAAGGTTCGACTTTCCTAAATAACCTGAATTGAAAATCTTCAAATAACCTAAAGCACTGTCCTCACGGATTCAAGTACCGTGTTGCCCAGTTAGCCAAGTGCCATGCATTCTTCTTTCCAGGAGACATTCCACTGTAAGGATATTCATTCTCATTTGCTATTTTGTTGAGGTCATATGACAGCATGGAGCAATTTCTTCCTGCAGAAGTGGCCTCATCAGACCCATCAGAGGAGACAACGTCCTCTTTCTCCATTGAGTCTGGAACCACCTCTCCTGGTTCTTCGGATGCCTCTTGGATCTTTGGTCGAGATAACCCTGAGAGTCCAGCATCATATCCAAACACAAAGGAACAATTGATAGATTAGAGTGTGACATACAATCCTATTATATTACCATTGCATATATAATGTATTTCTTACTGTCCCGTAGTCGTTCAAGGCCATGTTCTATGAGCTTGAATTCCTCCCGTGATGCAACATCCAGTTCAACGACCAGAGTATTTTCATATCGTGTCTGTACAAAGTATTTATTATTAGTACTATGAATAAGAAGCAGAAGAAAAATGAAAGCACACATAGACCAACTATCAATCAAAAAGATAATAAGGACAGCAAGATCTTGCCCATTATTCTTATCATTGGCATTAACAAAAAATTCTGATAATCCACCGTAAACTCTTTCTCAAGTCTTAGATTCTTATCACAAGCTTCAAATTAAGAAAGAAGACCACGAGTTTTTTTATGAGAGATAAGTCCATGCATTGGTCTCAACTTACCATTTTATCAACTACACTTTTCAAAGGCTAGCCTCTTAAACAACTCAATCTTAAGAAATCGGTCTTAAATGGGGTTTTTAACTGAGGTTGTACTATGATCCAAGTATCTATCCACCTGGATTTGTCCGAAGGGCTACTTTTCTTAATTTGAACTGCATTTTATTTGGTTTTGGTTTCAAATGGTGAGATACACAATATCACGGTCAAAATATATCATGGACCACCTGAAACTTGTAGGGATATGTTAGTAATCTTTTACAATGCTGAGTGAATTAGAAAATCACTGGCCATACTAAATAATTGGGTGCTTTCTTGAGCCAGCTCACATCATGCCAATACAAGCAATTACAAATTGAGTAAATACAGAAACCGGCACATATTTGTATGTGGTAGATACTAGCAGACAACTTAAAGCAACTAAATTTCTTCTAGCAAGGGGAAATAGAGTTTACTCTCATCTAAAAAATACAATTAAATCTCCATCCTCAATGGTGACTCGGCTTATTTAATTCTAATCCATATGAGATGACCAAAAATGCACGTATAAATGCAAATCTGTTTCACTTGTAGCAATTTTACCAAAACAGCACAATGTAGGAAATTAGCTACATAGATAGAGAGATGTGGTATAAATTAGATAAATCGAAAGGTAAAATTGGAAGTATTACCTTCGCCTCGTCAAGTATTTTCTGTGTGAACCACAATTCCGTACTTGTTATAAACTCAAACCCAAATTTAGCCCGGTACTTTCGGTCCCAAAATAGCAATTCCTATAAATTTAACATAATCGCCTGAAATGGGTTTCAACAAAGAATATGACAAGGAAACACATACTAATTAATTAGGGATCAGCAAACAAACCCTCATCAGAGAAGCCGGCGCATCACGAATGGCTCGATAAAGGTGACTTTGTCCAGAAAAGGCATCAACCATGACTGTATACGCGACTGATTGAACCACAACTGCCTTGCAAAGGATGTTGCGTGGTCAAACGAAGAGAATGGAGACGCCTCTATCATCTTCTCTGCGAACCAAAAGCTTCTGGTAATGGGATAGAAGTCTCGGCTTTCCAATTTCCCTGATAGGCAACGGAGATAGATAGAACATATAGGGACAATTAAAAATGTGATTGGAGGAAATCTTATATGAGAGGCAACAGTTAGAAAAAAAAAGACCAATTATGTCAGAACCCAGTCAAATAATAGAGATTTATATGAGGGGATAAGTTTTAAATAACAAGAAATAACTCAATCGAGATATCTTTTCTGATAATGAAATGACTAGAATACATTCAACTATCTCTCCTAGGTGAATCATGACAGTAGTATATATGCATAAAATCTCATGAATATGAGCTACATCCATCATGGAGAAATGTATATTAGGAATCGGCGGCCTCATCACAATCATCACCCACGTCATGAGTGGATTCCTCTAAAACCTCATCTCTTGTCAACCGCAAGCCTTCGACATCAAATTCAGTCAAGCTCGTCATACATATTTGGGGGTGAAAGTCGACCTCACAATGTTCATAATCTTCGCCCATGTCAAACAAATCTCTAGGCATCACATGGACTACTACACTCCATCTGTTGTCCACCTCATCATCCACGTAGAACACAAGACGCGCCTCAGATGCTAGGATGTACGGCTCATCGTCTTCTCGATCACCGGTGTGAATCGGATTGGTAAAATTGACACAGGTATGACCCAACTAGTCTTGTCGTATGCCTCTGCCCGACGTGGTGTCTGCCTAGAGACACTTGAACAAGACTACATTGAACTGACCACTGTAATTTAGCTCGATGATGTCTACTAATCTCCCGTAGTACGATGCACCGCCGACGGCAACATTGACATCCCGTTTGCTTGCATAACTCCTAGTATCCGAAGTGACATAAATCCCGCTATTTTGTGTTTTCATCCCTTTCTCCCTCGAGATGGTTCTAAATTTAAATCCATTGACGTTGTAAGCTTGATAGCGTCTTGCCTGAGCAAGGGGTCCACAGGCAAGCCATTGCAACTCGTTCGAATGACTGGTGCTTCCAAATGGGACCTAGAATTGAACCATTAGAGGCAAGAAAGCATCAATATGGAAAGTGGAATCCTATGATATTAAGGATTACCTGATGCCTAAACCAGTTGGGGAATTCTCTGTGCACCACACTATCTATAAGAGACTGGGACCTTGTTTTGCTTCGCATTTTTCTCTTTGTGATGGCTCTGTACTCACTATGCATGGTGAAAAAAGATGTTCAATTTTACTATCGTTAAAGCTATATTGGCTCGCTGCATAAATTTAAAACTCAGGCTCTGTACTTACTCCAAGAATTTCTCAACAGCACCGCAATTGACAAGTACACGACGGTGTGCTTGAAACTTTTCGGTTGCGGTTAGAGTAAAAAATGAAGATGCCCCGACTACCTTTCCGACATCTGGGATCATGCTGGCAATCTCGCTCGGCAGAGCATCGCTCGGCCGGTCGTCAACACGCGTCGGTCGGTTGATCCTAGTCTCGACATTATCTAGGTATCTTGAACTGAATATGAGAATCTCCTCAGATAAGTAACCCTCTGCAATCGATCCTTCAGGTTGTGCCCTATTACGCACATACTGTTTGAGATGACATAGATACCTTCGGAAGGCAACAACATATAAATTACTATATGATAGCTATCCCATTAAAACAGAACGCGAAAGCTTAAGTAGATCTCTACCTCTCGATTGGGTACATCCACCGGTAATGCACTGGGCCACCAATACGTACCTCGTCGACTAAATGCACCGTTAGATGAACCATGACTGTGAAGAAGGAAGGTGGAAATATCATCTCCATGTGGCATAGAGTTTGGACCACACGATCCTGAAGGAGAGGAAGTTGTTGAGGATCCATGGATTTACTACATATTAGTCGGAAAAAGGTTGATAACTCAGCCAGGACGACGGCCACTGTGGTAGGCAATACGTGTTTTGACGCAATTGGCAATAGATGTTCCATCAAAATGTGGCAGTCATGACTCTTCAACCCGAATAACTTGCGATATTTTAAATCAACGCAGCGAGAGATATTGCTAGAGTACCCGTCAGGGAAGACCACATTCTTGATAGTCCTAAGAAAGACATCCTTCTGTGGATTGGACATGGTAAAGACTGTAGCAGGATACTTTCCACCTTCAAGTGGCCATATATCTTGCCTGATTCCCATAAATTGGAGATCTTTTCGAGCTTTTAAGTGGTCTTTGGATCTACCACTCTCGTTCAACATGGTGAAAACAATGTTGTCGCATACATTCTTCTCTATGTGCATCACGTCAAGGTTGTGACGTAATTCGTTGTTCTCCCAGTATGGCAGATCAAAGAATATACTCCTCTTTTTCTAGGGAGACTCATCTTGCATCACGGTTTGCTGTCCGCGCCTTCTTTTGCTGCCCACCGCTTGCACCTTGCCCTGTGAGACGGGCACACCGTCCAATTGTCTCAGGACATCCCTGCCAGTCAATTTGGTAGGTGGGGATCTATCCTCTACCTTGCCATCAAATCTACTCCGGTCCTGTCTATATCTGTGATCACGATTCAGAAAGCGACGATGACCCATATAACACCATTTCTGACTGAAGGTGAGTCGCCTAGTCTCGGCGTCCAAATTGCACGTGGGGCAAGCTCTCCCGCCGTACGTATTCCAGCCAGATAAATTGCCCAAGCCAGGAAAATCCCTAATAGTCCACATCAACGCGGCACGCATCTTGAATGTTTTCTTCTCACTGGCGTCGTAGGTATCAACACCGGCCCACAACTGCTTCAACTCATCGATCAGGGGCTGTAGGTATATGTCTATGTCATTGCCAGGCATTTTAGGACCGGGAATAATCATAGAGAGAATAAAGTTGCTTTGTTTCATGCAAATCCATGGGGGTAAGTTGTATGGAATAAGAATCACTGGCCATATTGAGTACTTTGAACTGAGGTTTCCATAAGGATTGAAGCCATCACTGGCCAGGGCTAAGCGAACACTGCGCGGATCACCAGAAAAGTTAGTATATCTCATGTCAAATGCTTTCCAACCCTCACCGTCTCTGGGATGCCTCAAGAAACCGTCAGAGTTGGTTCCTCTCTTGTGCCACAACATGTCTACTAATGTCTTGCTGGACATGAATAATCGCTGCAACCGTGGAATCAGAGGAAAGTAGCGGAGAATCTTCGCCGGCAGAGGTTTCCCATTCTTCTTGACAATGGCGTTGATCCTTATTATGGAATTCTTCCGGGTCTTTTGCTTCCACCTGGATGCTCCACACTGTTTGCATCTAGACAGATCCTGATCGGAGCCCCGATACAGCATGCAGTCATTTGGACATGCATCTATCTTCTTATACTCAATTCCGAGCTTCTTTATGATCCTCTTGGCATCGTGCAACGTCTTCGGAATCACTGCATGCTCAAAGGCATCCCCCAGTAGCTCTAGAATCAAACCGAAAGCCTTGTCACTCACTCCACACATGCACTTGATATGGTAAAGCCTCACCAAGAAAGACAGTTTCGAGAATTTTGAGCATCCCGGATACAATTCCTGCTCGCCATCCTCTAGCAAGTCGTGAAAGGCACGAGTCTCGCGGCTAGGTTCGTCAGATATGTACGGCAACCCCTCCGCAACGTCTTCGACGTGACCATTCATCGAGTCTTCATCGTCACTCTGCAGTCCCGGGAAGTTGAATGCGTCGTGGACCATGTCACGAATTTGATCTCCTGAATTTATGGTGGGTTCTAATTCTTCCCTACCGCTAGGTCTCTCGTCCACTATCCTCTCACCGTGATGTAACCAGAAGGTATAGTTAGGGGGAAAGGGTTTCATCAGAAGATGATCGTAGGCGTCCTCTCTAGTTTGAAAAAATCGGAACCCACACAAAGGGCATGGACAATGTATCATCCCATCGGATGATGAATTAGCAAATGCGAAGTCAAGGAATCTATTCAAACCATTCCTATACTCTACACTACCTCGAGGCTTTGTAATCCAGTTCTTGTCAATGTCTAAATAAATGAAATAGCACAGACAACTAAATGAATAGTAAAAAATTACATTAAACTAAAAAAAAGAGGAAAAAGATGGGGTGTGTGTCAAGAAGACCAGTAACAGTTTATCACAATTATGAGATGGGAGAGTACCATACGTAATAGACTAGACAATATATTGCAAGCAAAACTATGTAGCAAGCGACGGAATAACTCAAAATGGAAACAGAATTAAAATTACTTGCATCCCAAATAACATGTAGCTCACAAAAAGTATTGAGGAGGAGGCTTACTCATTGCAAAATTCTGTGCTTTCTTAAAAGAATACTTCTATAAAGAATTGCTAGTTCCAAGCCAAAAAAATGAAAAGATAAAGAAAAGCTTCCTTAAAAATTGAAAAAGAAAACAGGAAAAAATATTAAAATTAAAAAATATAATCAAAAAATATAACTAAACAATCATAATGTACATAGAATAAAATCTTCAAAATATCTTAAAAATGGAAAACATAACAGGAATGATAGACAGATTTAAAAGATAACAAAAAAAATATACAAAAACAATTATAACAGATGTAGCATAGAATCTTAAAATTGTAGATATGTTATCTTAGATATGCTTCTAAGAAAAATACCAAGTGAACTACGACAAACTCTTCTTAAAAAAATTACAACTGCGTCGATATATAACTTTTCATATATTGAAATTTAATTTGAGAATTTTTTACCATCTCCGATTAGTTTCAATTTTTTATGTACATAGATATACCTAAAATCTAATTTAACGGCATCTATATCCTACCCATGATAGAAAATATATAATCCAAATATGTCTACGTCAAGTATATAAAGATTTCTTTGATTAGATATTTTGAGTATTAGGAAAATAACTCATACAGCACAAGATTGATGAGAGAGGCCGTAAGCCTCACAATTCAAATCATACTCCCAGTGTCCAGCATGAAAGAATTCGCTAATATTATACAATCTCCGAATTAAAAAAATGAAATTATAGTGGAGCAAGAATAATGCTACAAATTAAAGAGGAAAAGCCAAAAACACACAACTTAAAATAATTGATTCAGTAAAAGACGACAAAGAGTTGGTTCAGTGAAAAAAATAAATTATTAAACCCAATAATATACAAGACTCCCAGAGTATAGCTTGTAACACTTTGATAGTACTGATAATAGGCAAAAGTTGTGGTGTTGAGAAGTTGCCAATGCTGGGTATTGCTTATAACACATTCAAAATATTATCGTATGCATCAAGCTCAATTCCTTCATATTATTTTCCTTTTTCTAACTAGGAGACTGATCAATTAAAATGCTCACATAGGCAAAAGATGAATAGAACAATATTAATAAATCCAAATTGTCATACTCATAACAATTAACAATGTTGAAAGGAAAATAACCTTGATTAGATTGTCCTCTAAAAGCTTCTCTGCTGCAAGTAACTTTGCAATTCTTACCACCTGCGAAAACAGACACACACTTGGGTTACGATGTTGCTTCCTGCACCAGAACCTTCTTCATGGAAAAGCCTATGTGCAATCTCACCTTCAAATCAATCTGCATTGGAAGAGCACAATTTCAGAGAGATTGAAAATATTACCATTTTATTTACCTTATTCAAAGATTGAGGGTTTATATAATTTTTGTTTTGTTTTCTTCCTTTTTGAATATTCGTATGTGAATTTCAGGAAAATAGCTCTTCAGAGTTTAGCACTAGCTTCAGAGGTGATAATGAAAGGGGGTTATGTTACTGTGTTAAGAATTAATGTCACTTCTTTAGATATATACATGACCATGATTTCCGTTATCTCCAACTATGCCCACTTTAAAGATAGATGAGATTAATTAAAACAGAGCTTCTAGATGAGAGATAGATGAGATTTCTCTACATTTATTCTTGAACAAAACAGATAAATCCCAAGAGCAGAGAAATTGAGACATCAAATTCAAATCCAAAAGAGACTGGAAGAACAGCTAGATGTATTTATCATTTATACAATCCAGATAGTAGTACAGTTGGTATTTTTATGCATTTATTTTTGGTATTTTTATCAAACCTTGGAAAAAAATATTATAATTTGGCATAGTTTAACTAAAAAAATTGAAAAATAAAAAATGAAACATGCTTCATAACCAATAGGTACAGAAGAAATCGCAGATGAAAATAGAGGCTCAAGGAAAGTATTTGCATGATGTGTTAGAGAAAGCTCAGAGGACACTTTCCATGAAAAGTTCAGGCAATGATCTAGAACCATCTCCAATACTCAATTGACCGAATTCAACTCTGTCTTGTCCAGTTTTATGGAAAACATGAACAACAAAGATAGCAAACAAAGTCTTAATTAAACTATTGTAGTCTTAATTTCATATAGGATACTAGCATCTAAAGTCTAAAGTAGTATTTATTTATTATGTTTATCTAAATTGAGATACTGAAAGTTTAGTTCTTATTATTTAAAATTTAATTAAACTAATCCAATTTAGTTGATGTTTTATGAAAGAAATAAGATGGTTATAACAAAGTCTTTGATTTTTCTTCCATAATTCAAATCCAAAACTTCAAAAATCAATAGATCAAAGTGACTACCAAATGGATGATGAACGGGTGCTCCCTAAACTGTTCTACATCAAAACGACCTAAGTCAACCTAGATTAATTAAACTTTACTATTATTTAATTAATTTAATGACAATTAAATAAAAAGAAAAAAGAAAGAATCTACTCGCCTCGAGATCCTAATCTGTGAACATTGAGGTCTCTAACAAGGTAACATCTTACAATTCCTAGCACATAATCAGAATCTTTCTTTCCATATGATGAAGCAATAGTTAAACTGGAAATAAATACTATTTTTATGAACAAATGATTAAAGATTCGGTCCTTTATGTTGGAAATACTTAACAAGAATCACATGACATATACTCATCTTCACAAGTTAATTAGTGTTTTTTTAGGAAGTTGTAGCTAACAAATAAAATGTGTAACTCTTCTAAATCATGAGTATGGTTCAACATCCCTAACTCTTCTAAATCATGATGTTAAGTACAAATATGTATGGATTGAATTGGCTTAATCTAGATCCAAAAAACATTCTGTTAACAGTGAATAGTTGTTATTGATAGTAGTTTTGTGAGAGAGATCACGTTTGATGTAAAAGAATTGTAAAATATTTTACACAAGATACATTATTTTTACTGAAATGGCAATTTTTAAATTTTAAAGTATTACATCAAATTGGTGACAGACAGGTTGTATAAAGGAAAACTGAATCAAGAAGATTCAGAGTTTGAAAGGGAATTTGATTAGAAAGGAAGTAGTAAAAAAAAAGGCAGAACAAAAAGCTCACTTAGCCAAACATCTCAACATTATATTCACAACCGAAGAAGCACCATGTTCATATACATGATTTATGCTTTTTCTCTAATAATGTCAACAACATTAATTCCAAAGCCAAAATCTTTGACACCAAACATTCCCTCAATCCTCCTAAATCCTCTTACATAGTCTCAAAACAGAGAAATTCCAATAGCAGAGGCATTGAGACATCAAATTGAAGTCCAAAGAGATTGGAAGAACAGCTAGATGTATTTATCACGTATAAGATTCAAACAATAGTACACTTGGTATTTTTATCAAACCTTGAAAAAAAATGGTACAATTTGGCATAGTTTAACCAAAAAAATGAAAAATAAAAATAAAACATGCTTCATAACCAATAGGTACAGGAGAAATTTCAGATGAGAATAGAGGCTGAAGGAAAGTATTTGCAAGCTGTATTAGAGAAAGCTCAGAGGTCACTTTTCATGGAAGGTTCAGGCAATAATCTAGAAGCATCAAGAGCTCAATTGTAGGAATTCAACTCTGCCTTGTCCAATTTCATGGAAAACATGAACAACAAATGTAGCAAACATGGAAGGTTCAATTCAGTTTGACTTAACAAGCAAAGGTAGCTATGATCTTGTATCTGCAAGTGGTGGTGGATATGAAATTGAATCCAAAATGCTGTCATAAAGGCTATGATCATTTTGAACTATCATATGTTTTTTTTTCTTTTATAAGTTACATATTAGGAATAAAGTTTATCTGATTCACTGCACAATATCTTTAATGATCTTAACGTCATGATGAAATCTTCATAAAATTCTACATTTATATTTACGATTCTACATGAGAGATAGATGAGATTAATTAAAACCAATCAAGTCTCATCACTTAAGAGAAACAAAATAACACAGCAATTCATTCTTGCTGATCATCAAACACGTTTCAAGTAGTTAAGTTATGACAGAAACAGGATGGCGAACTAACCAGGGACAGGGAGAGGCCGCGATAGCTCAGGATGGCGAACGGTGGAGGGTGGCTCGACAGTTTTGTGCACGGCGGGCAGAGTACCCAGGATCAGCAGCACCTTCGCAGTGGAGCAGCGACGGCAGCAGAGTTTGCGCGCTTCCAAGGACTTTAAGCAGGTTCTGCTTAATTTGGGGAAGAATGAATTAGAATTTATAGGAGAAGTTAAAAAGGGGGAAAGGAGAAATTGTTAACAAATCTATCAACAACCTTGTTTTGGAATAGCAGCAATGGGTGTGCTTCGCGGGCTACCAAGTACTCTTCACAGGTTTTCTACAAATTTTGGGGGAATCAACTCAGGGTTATAAGAAAAAAAGAGGGCAAAACAAAAATTGATTTTAGATTGGATCCTCACCTGGCAGCGTTTTTGATGGAGTCGCCGCTGATGATAAGGCAAGCGAAAGAGTTCTGCTTCCCCAGCATGTTTTGCGGCGGCGAGGTGTGTGGCCTCCAGATCTTCGCCGCTATTTACCGTGCCTGGCATAGTCCTGGCGGCGTTTTTGATGGAGTCGCCGCTGATGATTGTGGCACGCGAAGGAGTTCTGCTTTCCTCAGCATACTTTGCGGCGGCGAGGTGTGTGGCCTCCAGATTTTCGCCGGTATTTACCGTGCCTGGCGTAGTGACAAAGTTATGATTTTCAATGAAATTGGTATCTGTTGTTTACGCCCCAATATATATTTAATTTTTTAGTTATCTTTGTTGTTGGTGTTAGTGTCAAATTAGAGCTTCTGTGGTGTTCTTCTTTCCGATACCATTTTTAAAAAAAATAATGAGATGCCTGGAACAATAATTCGACTTCGTGCTCAGCTTTTAGGCTATTCTAAAAATGAATGATGCTAGAAAGCTTGGATTCAGTGCTCATTATAGTGCTGATTCTGGGAAAAAGTAAAGACTATTTAAAAATTTCAGTTCTTTATTTATGTATATCTAGGCAGTGCATTATTTGAACAAGAAATATGCATTATGCAACTGAATCCAAGGTAGAAAATTCTCTCAAATTGGTTACTTTTTTTAATGGATAAAGTTTCCTTAATTGATTTGTTATTTTGAAATAATTGCAATTTACTTAATGCACCCATTGTTTTCACTAAGTACTAACATCCTTTACTGTTGGCTATTGTTTAATTTCATCTTCCTTTAATGGTCTAATCTCTATAATGATTTAGTGAACGTGTTGTTCAAAGAATGACTTCCTCATATGTTCCTTTTATTATTTGATTATTTGGTAAAACTATGCATACTTTTGTAGCTGATATATTACTATGAATGCCTTTTCTTTTGTTCTTTTGACATTTTTTTGTATGTGCATTATATTTGTGCTTGCTGTAGTGCTTCCGTTAATGCCTATCAATCATGTTTTCTTAAACGAAGTTATAAGTGTTAATTTATTTGTTACACATTTATATTTTGTTGTATATCGTTAAATTATTATTACTTGGTTTTTTATTTCATCACAAGATTTTGAGATCTTTAAAAAAGGATGCACATAATTAAGGAAAGAGAATTCATGAAAAGATTAGGAAGGAAGCTCATGAGAAGTTGAAGGTTGGTTTATTTACTTTTGTTTTGATTTCATTATTAATACAATCTTGAAAGGAGACAATAGTTATATTGGTTACTTTAGGTGGAAAGGGGTGATGTTGTGCACTACAATTATCATGATGAAAGACGCAAATGAAGATTCTCATGGACAAGGTATTGGATGCTTGAACTTTGTGTATGAACTATTTGTTTATTTTTAAATGCTTTATATTAGAATAATTGAGCTTGAAATCATTATAGTGTTAAACTTGGTGTAAACAAAAATTATCTATTTGATTCCGGAGTCTAGGTTTGTCCAATATTTTAAACAATTTATAGGATAAAAATTTCCTAAAGTCTGTCATTTTTTGTGCATTATGTCCTTACTAACATTCTTTTTCATGGAGTATAACTTTTTTTTATTGTACTTTAGGTTACACTTGGTGATATGGCTAAGCTTGCTACAACAAAGTATGATGTTAATAAGAAAGCTTATGTTTGTTTTTCAAATTTTTAAATTGTCAATATTTAAGTATCTGAAGTGTCTGAGTCATGTTTTCTAATCAAAATGCTTACAATTTCATGCTGCAATACAAAAAGATTAAGAGGAACATTACCAATTTTTTCAAAAGCTCAGACACTTGAGGATGGTCATCGTTCTCCTAGGAAAGCCCAAAAACAATTTAGGCTTTAAGGTGAATGGGTTATATTTTCAACTTTTTTTTTCTATTTCTTGTCTAGTGGTCATCTTCTCTTTATCAAAAAATAAATTTTAAATATTTTTATATAGCTCTCCATGACTCTATGTATCTTTCAATTTCATTGTTTCTCTTTTTGATATTTTCAATTGCAAATTTTAATTCAAACAATTATAGTTTAGGTATTAATTTAATATTTTATTTTCTTCGTAACTTTATATATTTTATTTTATTCTCGATTTATTCATTTTTATTACTTATTTTTTATCTTTTGTTCTATTATATGTACCTATGTTGCGTATAAAATTTTAAAATGAATTGATTAATTTACTAATTTAGAATATATTTTTTATTTTTAAAAATAGTAATAAAAAAATATTTTTTTATAAATTATATATCATGAATAGCATTTTAAGAATAAGAGTGTTTACTAACTTTTTTTAATTTTTATATCTCCATATAATTAATAATATTTAACAAAATTTATTTTAGTATATATATTTTTGCCCCCACTTTTAAAATTTTCTGAGTCCGTCACTGCTAAGAACCAACATTAACCATTATATGAATATGATTTTAGGATTACCAATACTTTCACTGTAGTTTACTTAATCACCCATTATTTTTATTCTTTTTCAAAACACTTTTTTTTTTGAAAGATTTATCATTTGAAAGTTAAATTTTGGGATCAAATTCTCATGGTTGTGTTGTTTCTCTCGATTGATTAAATAAAAAGGTTTTAATATTTCTCTTTTAATATACATTTAGCATGAAAAATTGAAGCTATGGTAAAAGTGGATGGCATTGGAAATAGTGGCAAGATTAGAGAAAGAGTCACTTACAGAAAAAAAAAAGAGTGAGAATAGGTAAGTTCTTATTTATCCAAGTGCTCTGTAATCTAGAGGCTTACAGCTTTTTTTTTGCTTATGTAATCTTTGATTCTATTTGGTTGAAATCCTATAATTTATAAAAAATTTTGATTTTTTATTTTTTTAATTTATTTTTTGACTTAAGTTTGTTGTGATAAGTATCTTTATATAAATGTGGTTGTTGATCTATTTATACCAAACTCTAAATAAGGTTTACAAATTTATATCACTTGCGTTCTCCATCTGCCCTTAATGCTCCTTGGTTCACCAAAGCCACCATCCAAAGGTTTTGTTTTTTTTCCTCTTTCTTGGCAATTTTAAGCAAGGTTGTTTATCTCTTGAATTATGAGTTTTAGGTATATAAATGGAGTTTATGAGTTGTGAACAAAAAGAGCGTGTTTCATGGTGGGTATTGATGTTGTGTACGTTCTCTCTCCTGTTAGATCATCCGTACTCCATCATCTTAACAGCAGCAATTTCTTTTGTTTTCTCTTCACATCCTCTTTATGTTGATTACTTCTTCCATTTTTTATTCCCTAACCTAATTTAATTCTCGTCCTTTCTCTTCTAACACTTTTTCTCAACTTCCTTCGCTTTTATTCATCTTTCTCCATCATCATTAATGTAATCCATATTTCTTTTTATTCACATTTTAATGTTGTATCCCCCTTTCTCTTTCACCTATCATCCAGGCTTTCTATAAAGATAAGAATGATGTTGTTGTGCCGTTATGTGAGGCTGCCGAGATGATCAATGATGATGATTATGGGATTCGACAGCAAACAGGCGGTGATAGTAGTTTCTATGGCTCCATATATTATTCCAGAAGTACTCCTGATGTAATGGTCTCTTCTTCTTTATCTCACTTCTTATTTCTTATTTCTTATCTTCAACAAAAGAAAAGATATAAAATTAAAATTTTTACTAAATTCTCGGGTTGTTGGTGTTTTTTTTTTTTTGTGTTGGAAATGGGGTTACACTACAACAAACCCGACAGATGGCGGCGGGTATTTTGCGGCGGTTGAAGCGGCGGCTGCTCTGGGTGTTGGTAGTCGTTTGTCTTTTAGCGGCGGTTTTTTTGGTAACCGCCGCTAATTGTACACAATCGGCGGAAGATGCTGATCCACTGTTTGCTGTTTAGCGGCGGTTACAGTCGAACCGCCGCCATCTTGTAACATTTATATTAACTTCGATATTCGGACGTTATAACTTTTTACAGGCTAACAGAGTACGGACTACTTAATTTCTCGCTAATTTCTTGACCCTCGTAATACAAAAATGTTGTCTTTCATAAAATATAGAGTTTTCCGTTAGTAATTAAATTGAGTTTGCCTGTATTTTAATTTGTCATATATTCTAATAAGTTTATTTTCACAAATACGTTTCATGTTAAGGAAACATCAACCGTATCACTTGTTTTACGTTAGAAAAAGTTTAGTTTAATAATATATTTAATGAGGTGAACAATCTTGAAAATGAGATTTTTCCTTTTAGTATAAGAACTTCTATGTTTGTATTCAGGCATAACTATAAAAGAAATAGTTAAAGTATGTATAAATTAATGCTAATTTCAAATTAGCATGTGTTTATAATAGGCTTCTTCGAACTTAGATCCTACTAATCATAAATCAATTAATTGTAAATGTAGTGAAATAGGTCACACTGCAATCCAACTATTAAATTAAAGGACACAATGTAGTTTTTTTGGCAAACTAGACATCACCTTTTAGGCACCATAGGAATCACCTGGTTTGAATGAAAAATCAATTACCGAACTTCTTCTTTTCCTGTGACATCAACATTCACATGAATATATACTTTGCAGAAAGCGAGGAAGAGAGGATAGATAGAGAGTTTGCTGTATTGCTGGATGCTTGTTTAAATACGGTGAGACCCATTTACTAAGAAATTTACTTATGTTTGAACACACACATATTCAGAAAACTGTGAATAACATATCATAAATGGTGTGCTCCAAATCACAATCCTTCCTTAACTACCTTTGTTTGCAATCTTTGATTATATTTTTTTCTCAAGCACTTCTCATCCGATTTAAAATCTTGTTAGGAAGCTCATCTTGTGTGCTCCCTTCTACGGTTGTCGTGTTGTAAAATCTATGGTGACATTTTAATATGCAAAATTTCAATAATAGATGTGATTTTTATTTAAGGCATGTAATCTGTGTAGTTACACTGAATTTTTAAATTAATTACATTTGTATCATTGGCTTTTGGTAGGTTTTTACTCTCTAATAAGTGTTAGTAGTTTGCTTGAAGGTTTGAAAATATGCCTAAGAAACCGCAGTACAATTGTATCTCCAACGCTGGCACTGAACATGTTGCTGAGACTGCCGAAAGTTCTTCGGAGGATGAAGATTATGATCCTGAGGCTGATGAAGTTGACTCATGGGATGATTACGTTGATGACTTATATGCTGAAGAAGAAGCTGTACCCCGGAACAAGTCCAACGGTCGCAAGGATACGGATTATTGGAATGTTGTTGTAAGCGGTAAAATATCTGTCATTGGTCTGCATTGTTTAATCATAATTGGATGGACTTTGTTTTTTTTTTATTTTAAGGTAACACTAATGTAATTAATCCTTCTATTTTGTTTCTTAGATGATGGCATCACAAGAACGATGAGTTTGAGCGTCAGAGAGGCCATAGTTCTTCCACCTAGCAGAAAAATCATTTTGGAGTTTAATGAAGAGTTGCAACCGATCGGTCAGGCAGCTGGATTATTGAGTGGGTTTCTAGGGAATCTGGGTGCTGACTTTCAACATTTTCCCATCAATGAAGACAGTTGGAAGACAATGGACAAAGCTTTAAAGGAACATGCATATGAGACAATTAAGGTATGATATTAAAATTTAGAATTTATTATGTTAATTAAAATCAGATCAAATTCTTACTTTTGCATTTGTGGACGTGCATCACATTGTGTCTCAAACTTTTAGCGCACCTTCCTGTATGAGGAGGATGACAAGGGAAAAATAAAGCGGGTAATGATTAAAAGGTTGGGAAAAAACTGGAAGGAAGCAAGAAACCACTTGTTTCACAAGGTTTACGACGAGAAAGAGAGTTTCGAAGTAAATGCCAAGCGTAACCCATCAGGAATAGATGCACAACAATGGAGATGGTTCATTAACTATCGTTTGAAGGAATCTACAAAGGTAAGTAATATTAAATTGGTACTCCATTTAATGTTGCAGTTTTTAACATTTTTTATACCTGAATAAAATATTTATAGAAAGTGGTATAATTAAAAAGCCAAAAATCTCTCGAATTAGTTTCAAAGATTAAAAAATAAAATCTGTGACACTATGAAGGCATCATTACTTTATACAATTAATTGCATGATAAACTGTATTTGTGTATTTATGTATAGAAAATGTGCAAACAAAATTCTCAGAATCGGTCGAAGCAACTATATACACACACTGGGGGCTCTAAGACAACAGCAAGGCTAAGGGATGAAGAGGTAATTATGTGTGTATTATGTTTGATACATATATTTTTGCTTTGTTATATTCTTTTGTAAGATGTATGATTTGGCAAATTTTTTATGTGGTTGTAGGAGAAAAAACAGCAAAGACGCATCAGCAGAGGAGAGATGTTTATTATGACTCATAAAAAAAGGGATGGCTCATATATGAATGATGATGCGCGTGTTGTTGGAGTAAGTAGTGGTTAAGAATGATTTACATGTGTTACTCTATTCATGTTGCTAACTTCAAAAACACTTAAACTTAACTCTGGTATGTGTGTAGGAAGCGATTGAGAGTATCGAGAGCCAAGGTGGAACCTCAAAGGAGATTTCTGCTACTGATTCACTTGCGCAAGTCCTTGGAAAGGAGCATTCAGGACGAGTTCGGGGGTTAGGTTTTGGACCATGTCCAAGCGAAATTATTCATAATACTACACAATCGACCCCTAGAGTGCAAATTGAGGAGTATCAGAGAGAGCTTACAGAATTGAAGGAAGTGGCAGCAGAACAAAAGGCGGAGATTACAGAATTGAAGGCAGAAAAAGCAGAAGACAAGGCAAAGATACAGATCATGGAGAACCTGGTGAAATACATCATCCAACAGCAAGGACATACTTTGCCACTTGAAATTGATGCACAGCTTAAGTCATTGGGGGGTGGAGCAGAATAGGGATCTTAATTGCAATTTCTTTTCCTTTGTGAACAGTATACTTTGAGAAGTATTTGTTATTAACTATTTTTGTTTGTGATATAAGTCAATTATTTTTTTTAGCAGAATAGAATTCCACTTCATTGTGTTTTAAATCAATTATTTTTTTTACTATTGTTGCAAACATAATCCGTTAAATTTATACGTAACATTATATATTTAAAAGATTTGTTAAATATTGATGGTGATATGAAAACACAATTCAAATAATCAATTTAAATCAAAACAAAATTGAAGTTTTAGCAGCGGTTACTATAGGATGACGCAATAGCCTGAAATTTTAACAAAATTAAATAGCGGCGGTTATCTAACCGCCGCGACATCTGCGTAAAATCAGTTCTGGAAGATAGCGGCGGTTCATAACCACTGCGAAATGTTTTCGACGCTAAAACCAGATTTGCAGCGGTTATTCCGGCGGTTGTTAAAAACCGCCGCTAAAGGTTTACCGGCACCCTTACTAGCAGCGGTCAGCCAACCGTTGCAAAATGTCTAGCGGCGGTCAAAAAACCGCCGCCATCCGTGATTCCAACCGCCGCCATCTGCCGGGTTTGTTGTAGTGTGTGCAGATGTGGAAAGATTTTAATTCACAAGGCGAAAGAAGGAGGCATTGATATCATTGGAACCTATGTCTTTTGGAATGTTCATGAACCTTCTCCTGTACTTCGCTTTATTTTATTTTATTTTTACTCGTTCTTTCTCAAGTCTTTGGTTCTGTCTTTGACTCAATCATCTTCTCATGAATTTTTCTAATATTTTGAACTATGTTCTGTGGTGTTTTTTGGTGATGTGAATGAAATTTAGTACAATTTCAAATTTAGGTATCATCTGGTGAGGTTTGTGAAGAAAATACCGAAAGTAGGGCTCTATGTTGTTATATATCATTAAATTATTACTTGATTTTTTTCATCACAAGGTTATGAGATTTTTTAAAAAGGATGCACATAATTAAGAAAAGAGAATGCATGGAAAGATCAGGAAGGAAGTGATGCGTGAGCATCTTTTCTATCTTTTCCTAATAAATTTGTATTTGAATTGTTAAGTTTAATCAATATTTAAATATCCTTTAGCCATTATAAATGCTACTTTGAGTTGTGTGCAATTATGTTTATTTCAGGTTGCATTTTGGACGAATTTGATAGAATTTGTGTGAAGAAACGAAGTCGCAACAAAACCAGGAGGTGGCGCCAAACTTGGCGAGCACTACACTTTACCATTACATGTGGTCTCAACCGCACCAAACTTGGGATTCTCCAAGTTTGGCGCCACACACTCAGACTCCAGGAATACAAGAAGTAGATGATGAAGCCAAACTTGAGACATCTCAAGTTTAGCGCCAGCTAAGGAAAGCTTGAAGATTTCATACGGCCTCAACGACGCCTCCAAGTTTGGCGCCACCTTTAGCATATCAAGTTGTCCCCATTCGTCCAAGTGAAAACTGCACGAATTATTTATTAAGTTTTGATTAAACTTTATTTTATTTTTAAAATAGAAAAAGATATTATTTAGCTTTAAGAAATATAATTTACATTAATTAGGATTAGATATAAAAGGGAAAAGAATCAGTCCTTTGGGCTCCTCTCTTCTCTTCTACCTCATTTCGCAATTGACAGTTTTTTAGAATCCTTATTTTCTCTCTGAACCATGAGCAACTAAATCTCCACTGTTAATTAAGGTTAGGAGCTCTGTCTATTGTATGGATTGATACTATTATTTTTCTATTTTAATTCATGTACTGATTTCTATTTCAAGAAATTTTTTCGTTCTTTATCTTATGAATTTGGGTGGAACGGAAGTATGACCCTTGTTCTAATTGAGTTCTTGTATAACTTGGAAAAGCTCTTTACTTGAACAACAGCTTGAAAATAATTTCTCCTAAATTTCTAATTATCTGGACTTAATGGGATACATGACATATAATCCTCTTATATTTGGGTATAATTAGGGTTTCTGTGGCATATAAACTAGAATTGAACTTCACCTTCTAATTGGAATCAAATGACCAAGGAATTGGCAGTTGATGAAAGTTAGAGGAGACTAAAAAGATCTAAGGAATTACGGTTTAGTCACATATAGTTTGCCATGAATTGAATCTTGCATGATTAAAATAGTTAATAAGAAAAGTCAATCTGGAAGATAGATATCTCTGAAACCTTAACCGTTTTCTCCATATATATTTCACCTCAATTTACTGCTTGTTTTCTGATTCTCTGAATTACTGTTTGATGCAATTGAACTCTCAACACTCTTTTCTGTTTGTCTAACTAAGTAAGTCACTTAATCATTGTTGCTTAATTCATTAATCCTCGTAGGATCGACTCACTCACCTGAGGTATTACTTGGTACGACCTGGTGCATTTACCGATTAGTTTGTGGACTTTAAATTCCACACCAAGAAGCTCATTAAAAAGACTTCTAGGAGATTAGGAGAATGATAGTGATAGAGAAATAATAAACAGCAGGGCTATATGTCTTTATCATGCTAAGTTACATGTTCTCTTTACATACATGGTGTTTAGGCGTTAGTACTAACATTTGTGATTAAACATTATGTACAAAGAGATAAATTAAGTGTACCATAGAATTTCAAAGTTTCTTAATGGTTAATCAAGACTAGAATTGAATTGTGCATTCTTTGAGTTCTAACTTCCTATAGTGTTATGATATTTTAAATAGTTCCAGTATGTGTATGTTTTTATCTGAACATTCAAAGTATTGAAGTTTTGCAAATTGATTGAATTTTCTAATTTGTTATTCTCACAACCTTCATTTTTCAACCTTAGAAGATACATAAGCTTCATAAATTCAGACAAGCAATGTGATATCATGCTTGTAAAACTTGCAACAAAAAAAAGTCGTAGAGAGAGAGCATCTATGTTGGGTATTGGTGTGAAGGTTGCCAAAAAATGATGAATAACGCAGTTTAAAAAAATTCAAATTTTGAAATCTTTATTCTAAAAAGTTTTTTATATTATAAAATGTAGTTAAAATTTAGTTTGTCCTTTTTTAAATATATTATGGCTGTAAAAGTTGCTGATGATAGTGGAGAGGCTTATGTCTCGGTCTTCAATAAAAAAGGTGAAAAAATTGTTGGTTGCTTTGGTAATGAATTAGACACCTTAAAAACTCAATTAAATGTGTGATTGGTTGTCTTTATATAGTTGATTTTGGATATAATTTATTTAATCATTAATTTTTTTTTTGTTCATTTCAGGAGGTTAATGTATGCTGAGATTTTAAAAAAGTGACCCTTTATTATTTTAGAGTTTGCTAGAGGATGATTAGAACTTTTTTCTCTTCTCATATTTACTTATTATAATTATGTTTTCTTTTCAAACATTGTATTTACAGCTATGCATGTGCTGTGTTTTTACTGAACATATGTAATTTTACTACCCTATATTTTTAATTAGGTGAATGCTACCCAACCCCCTCTAAAATAATATGTAAGTTATCTTTCATTATGTGTCACATTGTAATTGGTCCTTGTCTTAATCATAGTTGGGGCGCCAACGTCATCGCCATCTACTGTCCTCCCACGCAACCTCTCTTTTCAGTATAGCCAGCGCCTCTTTTTGCCATGGATCACTTCTTACCCACATAATTAATGGTTAATTTGGTTATTAAATTTTTTTATTAAAAAAACATATCTTTATTTAATTAGGTGATGAAATATATATTTATATGTAAAATATAATATAATAAAATAAATCTATTCAAAGTATTTAAAAGTATAATTAAAATCAAGAACATACAAATATAATAATAAAATTTGTATTTTAAACAAGTAAACATATCTTTTATCATACATAAATTATTTAAAAAAATGAATAAATGGTAAAAAAAAAAGCGCTGGCTATACTTGGGAAGAGAGGTTGTGTGGGAGGGCAGTAGATGACGATGATGTTGACGCCCCAACTATGGTTAAGATAAGGATCAATTACAATGTGACACATAATGAAGAGTAACTTACATATTATTTTAGAAGGAATTGGATAGCATTCACCTTTTAATTATATCATATCCTGTCTTTTAACACTTCATTCTTCCTGTTATTTTAGACATTATTTATCAATATATTACAAATAATAGTAGTAGCTTAATTCGTGTATATTTTCTTTAATGTTCAGTATCCAAGGTATATTTGATCCCAAATCTCATATCCTCTAATAGTGATGCTAATTATATCATCTAATAAGTACCAATATAATATATTAAAATTAAAAAATCATGTAAAAATAATTAAGGATGACCATCATTCTTTTAATTTTTTTGTAGATTACACTCTCCATCAATAGATTATTTTTGTTATATTGAATGATGAATTGAAAGCATATTTTTTGTATCATCTAATTTATATGATAATCACATCATATATCACTATATTTTAGTTTAGCTTTCCAATAATCAAAATATATTATTACATATCACATGTTTTTATTTTTTATACTTTAATTGCTTTTTTTATTTGGTTTATTTCATTTTTTAATTTTTCTTCTAAAACTTATTAGGTTATAAAGACAATATTAGAATTTTCATGTAAATCTTGAACTAAATCACATGATTCTGTTTTTATTATATTTAATTATTTATAGTTGATTCATTCATAAGGATATATCAATTTGTACATTCTAATTTTCAAATTCCAAAAAAATATACTATTTTTGAGATATATATATATATTAGGCTTTTTTATTTAAATAAAATAATAGAAGATCAAATTTATGTAAATCCCCTAAATGAAATTTTAAAACGTGAATCCCATAAACTATATAATATATAAATCGTCACAGGATGATGTGAGTTAGATAATGCATGAAACATGTTACCCTAGGATGATTTATACATGAAATTTGTTGGACAAATGCACATAAATCGTCCCAGACCAATGTGTTTTTCAAGTTGTATGTAAATCGTCCCACCTTATCATAAGTTACGTTTTTTCACCTACAGCCCACAACCCTAGCACGATTACGTGCAAATACACAATCTCAGCACCCAAGCACGATTTACGTGCAAATTCAAAACTAATAGATATATTTAGACATAATTTTAATTTGTACTTAAATATTTAGGTTTGAATATTAATTTTTCAATAAATTTAGGAAGTGAAAATTTTAATTAGTTAAAAAAATAAATATAAAAAAGGAAATGAAATTTTTTTATTTATTTTAGAAAATAAATCTTTGTTGTAACAAAATCATTTTTTATATTCATTTTTTTTAATTAATTAAAATTTTCACTTCCAAAATTTATTGAAAAATTAATATTCAACCTAAATATTTAAGTACAAATTAAAATTATGTATAAATATATCTATTAGTTTTGAATTTGCACGTAAATCGTGCTTGGGTGCTAAGGTTGTGTATTTGCACGCATGCGCAATCGTGCTAGGGTTGTGGGCTTTAGGTAAAAAAACATAACTCATGGTAAGGTGGGACTATTTACATACAACTTGAAAATACATTGGTTTGGGACGATTTATGTGCATTTATCCAATAAATTTCATGCATAAATCGTCCTAGGTAACATGTTTCATGCATTATTTAACTCATATCACCCTGGAACGATTTATATATTATATAGTTTAGGGGATTCACGTTTTAAAATTTTATTTAGGGGATTCACGTAAATTTGATCTTCTATTATTTTATTTAAATAAAAAAGCCTATATATTACATATTACATCATGTTTAATTTTCATATTATTAAAACTTTAATTAATTATTTATTTTTAGAAAAATACGAGAAGTCAATGGAATATTTATACAATGTGTATAATAAAAGTTTAAAGAGTATAGAGATAGAATTATTAGTGTTACTTTTTTTTATCAGCTGAAACTTTTGAGATGAGTGGTATTATAACATGGTATTAGAGCGCTAGATCTTAAAAGTCAAAAATTCGATCCTTGATAAACTTCAAAATTTGGATGATTATTTTAGATGGTATAAAAATGTTTATTTTGTAATTCAATAATCTACTGTACACATTATACACATTCTTCAAAACTATGAAAGGAATGGGCATTGATTCGATGCACCGAGACAACAAAAAAAATAATAAAAAAAGAAAATTTTGAAACAAACATGAGTTAGATTGCAATGAGAACACGTCATTTTTTACCCCAATGTCATGTTTACTTCTTGTTAAAAAAAACCACCAATTCTCAGATAGCAATATAGCATAGCAGCAACAAAACGAAGAGGAAGAAAGCATAGCAAGAAGTGTTTTATTAATAATTTAATATAAACAAAGTTGAAAAAATTTAAAACTATATCTTTGTAGTTTATAAACTTATTTTAGATAAATTCCTTTCTCTTATTTTTTTAGTTTATTTTTTTATCAACAAAAAAAATTATTTTCATACAAACTAGTGCTTATGATGAAATGATATCTATATATAAAATTAAAATTTTTTTATTTAAAATACATAAATGTTACGTGGTGATTAGTTAAAAAGACTGAGGGTGAGACTGGAGAACAGAAATTTAGTATTGTATTTGGTTATTAGAAACATAACTTAGTTTAGAATATTTCGATTTTTTTTTAATTTTAGATTTTTTGGACGTAGAGCTATACATGTCATGAAACCACTCATTTTAAAAGTTTAAGCTGATACGAGAAAATAATATAAATGATTATATTTTTAATATGAATTTAGATCTTCTAAATTTTGAATTTCATTTTAGAGGGTAAAGTATGATCTCTCACTATTTATTTTATAGGTGAAATAAAAAAAACATAAGAAAAAACATTAAAAAATGAGAGATCACATTTTAGGCCCATTTGAAAAATTTTAAATGTAACTTTTTTGAGTTTTTTACTTATGAAAAATAGTAGTATTAATATCTAGTATAATTTTTAAAACCAAATTGCAGCTTTCTGAAAAGCTATTTAGGAGTTTATAAAGAAGTTAAAAAAATGACTTTTCTCATAATATTACTATTTTTTATCACATTTTTATAAAATAAGTATTTTTAGAACTAAAAATCCAAATACAAAATAACTTATTTAAAAGTTATTTTTAATATAATTATTTATTATTTAAACTATTTTTTTAAAAGAAGCTTAATTAAACTGTTACCCAAACTGAACATTTATATTCTAAAATAAAAATCTAAAATTTAGAGGATCCAGCTTCCTCTAACATGCTTATTAATATATCTTTTAAGACTACCTCCTCTTCCTCAAATTGTCTTTTGCCTGATATTTTGTTCAAAAAATATTTTATTGCAAATTGCAATATTTTTTTTTAAAAAAAAAATTCCCCCTTTGTTTGTGATGTTTCTCCAAAATTTATAGAGCATGAAAGGCGTTTGACTTTTCATACCTTTCAGTTCATTTTTTTATTTATTTGAATTTTTTTTCACTATAAGAAAAAGAGTATTTTATCTCTTCCGTCGATATTTTTCGACGGCCTGCTGTCGATATTATTAAAAAATATAATTAAAATAAAAATATTAAAATCGACAGCAAAGTTGTTGATTTTTTTGGTAATCCATCAACCATTCTCCTATTATCGACACATTGTCGATGGAGCGTGGGTGGAAAATACGTTTATTTTAAAATCGACGAACATAGCGTCTATTTTATTATTTAAAATATCGACATATTTTGTCGTCGATAAATTTAAACGGTCTTGATCACTTTTTAAAATTAAATGAATGGTACAGATTTAATGTATAAAATCGACGTCTAGAACGTCGTTTTTTTTCAAATTAAAATCGACGGGTATGATGTCGATTTTTATCAATAAAATAAATCTCCCTCCACTCACTCCCCGCGTTTCCTTCATTTCCCCAAATTCACCATTTCAATTTTCATCCACCCTTATTTTACCCCTGAATTCACCTCGCATTCTTCAACCCTCCTTCTCCATCACTGCAGTCACTCCGCTGCTTCCGTCGCATCGCTGCTGCCGTCACTCCGCTGCTGCCGTTGCACCGCTGCTGCCATCGCTTCGTCTCTTTGCACCGTTGTTGTTGCTGCTCAATCAAAATTAGTTACTCACTTACTCTCTCTTCTTTGTTCTTCATTGATCTTTCATCAATTTTTTGGATAAAAGATTTGCTCAACATTACTACAGAATAGGTCTTTAAAGATTGATTTGGTACTAATCATTAATCTAATTTGGATCCTGAAGCAACTTAAAAAGCACAGAAGAACCTAGTATCTAATTTCTTCAATCCCTAATTTCTCAGATTCACTTCAAGTATTTTGTAGCATAAACTAAATATAGGTGTTGTTGCTTTTTGCATTTTGTGTAGGACTCAGATCTCTCTATTTCATTGCCTACATTCTGAACGGGTTGACTAGTTGTTTGCACTTATTAGATTTATTGCAAGATTTTACAATGACTAATTTGTTGCCATAAACTAACGATAGTTAAATCCTGGTCATGTTTTTTTTTGTTCTATTTTATTTTAATAGCTAATATGTGTCTAAGTTCTGTGCTAGCAGAAAACAAGTTCGCAGGGAAAAGTGGAGCCAAAATTGTTTGTATATGCTACTATGAGCAGGAAAACAACTGGTTTGTCCTTGCTTCTTTCATATATTTTATTTTTGCATGCTTATTTCATCCTGGCAATGTAATGATTATGTTTTTTCATTTTTTCTTTTGGGCATACTTATGACTTTTCCTATATATCTTATATAAGTGCAATTTTTTATGTCATTTTGAAGTAAGCTTCTACCTTTATGTCATTTTGGATTTCTCTTGTTTTTAATTTCAGTGAATGATCAACTAAGTTAGATGATTTAACTATTTTTATCTCTGTTCAATAAAGTGTATTGATGGATCTATGTTCTATTTGTGCTTAATATTTTTAACAGTGGGGTTCAATGAAGTGTATTGATGGATCTGTATTCAATGAAGTGTATTGATGCATGTCAAACACTTTGCTACAAACCCCTGAGCTGTGTTAATTTGATTTGATAGCTTAGGGCTATAAATTTGACCATCCCAGTTACTATTTTTCAGTGGCTTTGTGTTTTGTGATCACAAAGAGAATGGCATCCACTAATGAGACTGAAAATCTGGGTGAGAGTGATACTGTGAAGAACCTTAAACATGTTGAGAGGAAGCTTCTCAGATGCAATGTTCCTGTTGATGAGCTTCCTGAAGTGCTTGATGTAATGTCTTCTCTTCCCTTTTCTTGAAATATTTATATATGTTTCTGTTTCTGGTTGATTTTTGTGTCATGAGTTTTATTTTGTTTTCTTAATTGATCATGGATTCCTTGTTCAGCTGAATGATTACTTGTTGATTGGAATTTTAGTTTCTGGTGTGAGTTCTTATTTTTGTTGTAATTATCTATGTCTTGCTCACAATTTGAACATTTTGTGTGTGAGTGTGTGTTTGGGAGTTCTAACATCCAAAGGATTAGTACATGCAAATTCTTGATAGTTTACAAAAGAAATTGAAAATCATCATTAGTATGATTGGTTTTTATTTAACTAGCATTTGCCCTTAGGATTTGATGGGGTTAATCTGTAATGGGTTAACCCAAAGTGGGTGTTTTCTTCTTCCAAAATTATTTTTTGCATTTTTTTCTCATTATGAATAAAGGGAAACTTCCATCTTGGAAAACTCCTTTGGAGGTTCAATGTTTGACCTTTGAGATTTCAAATGACTCGCTATGCACCGAAATGTAGATGCTTAATAGCAAAGGTTTAATTTATGCTAGTTGAAAAAACCAAGTGGATTCGAGTAATGATGCGAATTCGGAATATAGTCATTGATCACAATGATTTTTTCCCAAGTTCAGAACAAATTTAGACAACACTATCACAAAAAGTGTTCCGTTGCCATGTAAACTGATTTCATTATTGGTTTTTGGCTTTGTAACTTTCAGAATCTGGACCTGGTACTATCAACAGTCAATCAATTACCAAGTGAGCCAATTCAGGAAGCACTTGTACCTTCCATGAAAGCATTGATTTCTGATGAACTTCTAAGGCACACAGATGAGGATGTTAAGATTTCGGTTACATCTTGCATTGCTGAGATTACAAGAATTACAGCCCCGGATACCCCTTACGACGATGAACAGATGAAGGTACTGATTGATTTTAGTCTAATGTAATTGTCATTTTTCATTCAAACAACTCTCTATTGATTTACTTGCTTACATGCAGCTCCTTGTGCCTCTGTTTCTCTTGATTTCATACCGTCCTTTTCAATTTGTCTGAACAATTTTGGTGCTAATTTTTTATTTGCTTTCCAGATTGAGGTCTCCAAGATGCATTTGGAAAGTGGGGATATTGGGACACCAAATGGGGCATTGGAAGAAGCTAAGGCGTTGAATTTAAGGATGAAGCGTAGTTGGAACCTAAGCAGCAAAGATATGTTGTTTAGAGCTAATAAGATTGATCTCAAGAGTTTGGATGATGAGCTAGAAAAGCACCTTACAAGGGTTCTGTCTAGACATATTGATGCCAAAAGGCCTAAATAAGAGTGGGAGATTGATTGTTGGAATATTATTTGTCATACTAATCAGAATGAATGATATTTGGTCCCCCACCCCCTTCTTTTGCAAAATGTAATGATTGGTATTAATTCACAAGGTCATGGTCTGAATTTTTGTTTCTAGACTTTGATATACTTGGTTTCTTGTTTTTATTTATATTAGTCCAAACAAAGTAAATTCATTCTTCGTTTCCCAATTATGGAATATGTGCAAGTGGAGGAGCGACTAGTCTCTGTGGATGAATTGCTAGATGCTGATAAGGTCTTCTGCACAGGGACAGCTGTGGTTGTGTCACCTGTAGGCAGTGTTACTTATCTTGGCAACAGGTATCTCTTGTGATTTACATCAAACAACTTTTATGCCGTGCATTAATTAATAAATTAAGTTAGGATGGAAAAGCAAAACAAAATATTTTGGTAATAAGGAAGCAATTTGCCATCATTCACACCCTCATCCTCCATTCATCTTTAACAAAATATTGCACCACAAACTTTGTTAAAACATTCTAGTGATTGGCTATGCAATTTAGCTAGCTAAATGCTTATTAGGTAGGTATCTAGGAAAATAAATTGGAACCGATGATTGACATTATTAAACTACTGTAGGGTATCCTATGGAGAAGGTATTGGAGCAGTGTCCCAGCAACTCTATAGTGTCCTTACAAGACTACAGATGGGTATTACAGAGGATGTGATGAATTGGACTGTTGAGCTGAGATAGGCACATAAAGAAATAGCTGGCACTGCATCTTCGCTGAAATCCCGTGCAAATCTCCAATCACTAGAACTAGTTCTTTTAAAATTTTGCTTTTGGATATGATTAGTTCTTGTGGATAGTCACTGGGGTGTGTGTATTACTTTTAAAAAAAATATTTTTAGTGATTATATAATAGAATAGCTAGCAATGCTTTCAGCCTTTTTTTGGTATTGAACACACCACATTCTTAAGAATTATTTTTTAAGCATGGTCTGAGCACTGATCTTGTTATAAGGCATTGCATCAAACATGTTCTGTTTGTATTGACTGTTAACAGTTGGACATTGCTTCATGACAATAATGAATAGAACACCTTAGTTTAGTTGAAGAAGTTGTACTGCTTTCAGCAGTAGGGCTTCTATTACAATCATTGCCTACATTGTTGTATCTTGGCCACCATCTTTTATTATTCTTTGCACATTCAATATGGTTTCCAGCTTTCCATTATTGATCTCTAATGAATTCTTTATTTTATTTTTATTTTTTTCTTTTTTCTATTTCAGTTTCCAGACTATATTGATGCGTATCTGAGGTTAGCTGCAATCGCAAAGGCTCGAAACAACATCCTGTTAAGCATTGAGCTAGTACTAATATCCCTGATCTTACTTTTGTTGCTTCTATAATAATTGCATAGCTTCACAATTTCAGTTCTACTCTCTGTAGGTTCATGATGCGCTAAAGGTGAATGAAAAGTGTCCAAATCTTGATCCACTTGTTCAGATTTTGCCTAATTTTATGTCTTGAATACACTAGAATGTAATTAGCTTGTACATAATATTTTTAGATATGGTGTCAACATGCTCTAAAATGAAATTATTATGTTAAAAATGTAACATGAACATTCTAGGCTGGTTATGTAATGCCTGCATAAAAAATTAATCTTTGGCCAGTTTATTCCAATGGAAATACTAGTATTCATTTATCTGAGGTCTAGTACTCTAATTACTATGAACCCGACCTGATTAATTGTTTATAAAAAATTGTTGAGTGAACAAGTGTTTTTATATTCAAGTTTTTAGAAGACTTTTATGTATTGTTTTTAGTGTTGATGTGCCTATATATATTTTTATTTTTATATTTAAAAGTTTATTTGTCTTGTTATCTAATATTCTGTATAAATTTTATTTATATATTTAAAAGTTTATTTGTATTAACGGTTTACTATTTTTCAAATAGAAAAAGAAAAATTAAAACATATAACTATTAAAATCGACGGTAAAGTTGTCACTTTTAAAAGTTAAAATAGACAAATCTAAACAATTAAATTGACGGTAACTGTGTCGATTTTATTCAATCAAATATCGACGGCGTTGTCATCGATTTTATTAAACATATTATAGACAAAAGTGTTGTTGATTTTATTGAGTTAAATATCGACACAAAGGCTGTCGATTTTATTGAATCAATTATCGACAAAGAAGACGTCGATTTTAAATAATAATATCGACAGCAATGTTGTCGATTTTATTAGGAATGTAAAATTCTCACACCCATATTACAGACGGAACAAACGTCGATTTTATTAAATTATTATCAACGGCCATGAAAGCCGTCGATTTTATTAGCATTTTGAAAAATCGACAAGCTTTATAGCGACCAACTGCGCCGTCTATTTTGCCGTCGAATTTCAATATTATCAACGGCTAAGCCGTCGATTTGGCCGTCGATTTTAACGACGTTTCTTGTAGTGTTTGACAGATTAAGAAGTGGGCATTGATGCTTTGTGACTTCATTCAGAGGATATTTTATCAATTGACACTTTTCTTCACTTATCATTATATTTTGTTATTTTTTTCTTGTGTTATTTTGATTAATATTTATTATGATAGATGTTGTCCGTAGATTTGATTTGCACGTTTGTTAAAGTCTAATAAAAAATTTTGAACCTTTGTTCTTAGTCTCCAGAGATATTGTACTATAGGAAAATTATCACGTGTTCTCCTGACAAAACGGTGAACACGATGTTCATGGTACGATCAGGTAGCCAATAGTACTTTTGTCTTGTAGTTAGTGTTAAATGTCGAGAATGTCCACCCTTGTAGTAGTTGTCTGAAGGGATCAACTGAGGTAAAGAATGTTATTGGCTGATGACTTAAAAGCATGGTTCTGAAAATCGGACCAGACTGGCCGGTCGAATCGGTTCAACCGAAAACCGACACTAAAAGCAGTCTGGTCCGCTACCAATAATTACTGGAAAAAAAACCGTTTGAAAACTGTCGAATCGGCCGAGAACCGATCGATTGGACCGGACCGGTAACTGGCCGGTTCGAATAAAACGACACCGTTTTGTTATTTGAAAAAAAAACTGAAGCAGGCCCAAGTCTTCGTGAGCCATCCCCTTCTTCCCCAATCATTCGTGAATCGTCATAATCCTAGAGAACTCTCAAGCCAAGGAAAATCCTAGCCTTTCACCGTCGCCGTTCCCAGGTCCACAACGCTGCCGCTATCCCCAGGTCATCAGCGCCGTCGTCTTCATCTTCGCATGCTTCTCAGCACGGAACCCAGGTTAATGGCTTCTCGTCTTTATCTTCACTGATTGTTCGATCTTCTTCTTGGTTTGAACTTTGAAGTTCTGAAATTGTTGTTCTTTGGTCTTCTTCTTCGGTCTTCTTCTTCAATTTTTGTTCCATTTTTAGTGTGACTGTTTTCTAATTGCTCAATGGCTCGATTGCTCTGTTAGTTTACTGATGGCTCTGTTAGTTTGTTACTCTGTTTTACTAGTTGCCGATGGCTCCTAATTTTTTTGTTCAAATTTGCTAATGTTTTTCACAGGTAACTGCAAGATCACTATTGAGGCCAAAAACTTCACATGCAAATTCGAATCAAACAGCACCGTAATCTCTCTCTCGAGAAACGGGAAGATAATAGTATCAGGTGTTTATTCATTTATTTTTCGGTTTGATGCGATTTTGCTATTTATTCATTATTTATTTAATTTTGCCATTTTTCTGCCCCTATAAACAGTGGCACAAGAAGAGTATGCGAACAATGGAAATGCTACTTGGGATTTAAATTCCGATGATAGAGGTAAGTGGTTTATATTTCCATGTGACTGTGATGTTAATTTTTTGCATGTGGATACCATACGAATTTGTGGAAATGATTATGGGAAAATGCATATATAACTTGAATTACTGTAATAGCATGACGCGAATTTAAGTCATTTGAGCATTCTTTTTTGTTTTTGTCCTGACGGAAAAGAGAAGAGCTTGTTAGTGTGTCTTATTTGGTTTTTTACTGTATAGAACATTTGTGTTTTGAAATGTTTCATAATGTGCTAAATGCTTAATGCTGTAGGTAGATTTTAGTGTTTTGTAGTTGCTGGTTTTGCTGGTTTTGGAATGCTGAATGCTGGTTTTGTTGAAATATTTTGGGTGAAGCTTTTTTTGTTACTCTGTTTTGGACTTTTGGTTTGTTTGTTGCTGAATGCTGTAGGCAGATTTTAGATATGGTCTTATTGATGAAGAAATTGATTTTTCATTGTGCTGCTATTTTTAATTTCGTATCTGTTTATTAATTTTAGTTATGGATAATAATATTAATCAAGAAGCAATTGCTGATAACAATGCATCTGTGCATTTGTGAATAATAACTTGCCCGTCAATTCTCCTATTTCGAATGAGGCTGCTAACGATAGTCAGTCACAAGGTTCTTCTAACAAATACCTGTCATGGAAGGTGTAATTTTTGGTCTGCTTATGCATACTAAAGGCTTCATTGAAATTATAGTACTCAACATTGGCTGGGAACAAAAGGTATATTTATATGATGCATGTTTTAACTTTTTATAAATTAATTCACGTATACCCATCATGCATATTATTGATTCAATTCATTATGTATGTATGTAGGTATTGGGCGATGAAGTATTTTCAATCATGGTTCCTGTAACAATTCTGATGACAACATCATCTCACACACAGTGGCATTGATCCACAAGCCAAGAAAAAGGCACATATCATACAAGAACAGAACAATGCAAAGTATAGGAACAGATATTTTATGTATTGTTTATAATTTATTTATTATTTTATTTTAAAACGATTTTTTCGGTTGAATCATCGGTTAGACCGGTTGGACCAATAAACCAGTAAACCAGTCACTAGAATGGTTTGATGACCGGTCTAGTTTTTAGAACCTTGCTTAAAAGAAATTAAGTGAACGGAATTGTGTAGTAAATGGACCTCCCACATTTTATTCAAATCCAGTGAAGGAGAAGCTATTCATAAAACCTGTACCATTCCGAAAAAAAAAAAAAAAACATGAACAATTATTATCATATTGTTAATAATAAAATAAATGTTCACCTAAAAAAATAATAAAATAAATCAATAATAATTTTTCTTCTTGGCTCACATTCTCCATCAGCAGCAGTTAGTTGTTATAATCAAAGTAATTAAAAAATAAATCAAAACACAAAAAGAAAATTAGGCAAATAATGCATGCATACATACTAATCTATGCTTATATGATTTTATCAACTTCATATTCTTAAAATTATGTATGTATATTTTATTTATCTTTGCTGGCTTTATCATGCCTTTAATCCATTCATTAACATTTTAAAATCAAATCAAGTGCAAAAAATGGGTTTATTTTATTTCATCAAGAATACGAAGTTTTAAGACATTCTCATCTGTCTATTTGCTTTGAAGTGAAAGGTAATAAGGTTAAAAGTTTTTGCAACCAAAGTTAAATATTTGAAGCATAAACAGTCAAATAATAATAATTAACTTAAAAAAATAACAATTAAAACATAGCACACACTAAATAAAGTGTCGAAAACACTGTCAGTGCCTCCAGAAAAGGCACAACCCCATGTTTAATTGTTTAATAATAATAATAATGATTATTGGATGTTTGTATTACAAAAATTTGTGGTGGAGATAAAAAATATTGTTTTAATTTATGATATTTCTATTTATTAACGTTTTTGAATGTCAATTTTTTGACCATACATGTTTTCAAAGTATCAAAAATGTCATGTATTTTTTACTTTTTATTCTTAGTATTTTTTTTAATCAGAATTTTATTGTGATTTGTATTTTTTTTTTCAGAAATGTGATTTATATTTTAAAAGTTGAAGCACTCCAGCCAAAATTTATAAAATAAAGCCTAATAAACAAAGAAAATTCAATCTAGCTTTGCGAAAGACGAGACACTGTTTCTATAAGGCCTCCATCCATGAATCCAACTCTCAACAACGAGCCAGCTTTAAGTAACAGTAGCTCAAAACCTCAAACCTAACCTCCTTCCAAGCGGCTTTGGCAAACAAGGAACTTTAAACTCCTATACACTGCACAATGGCTGAACCAGTTGCACGCTCAACGTGAGCCTATTTACCTTCTTATCTAGCGCAACAGACATCCCTTAACTGCAACCGTTCAAATTTTTTAAATTATATCTCTACGCCTATAATTTTTGGAACAAAATGTTCCGTGTCCATACAACAGAACACGTGAACATCTTTCCTATACTATATTAGCCAAACTTCTTCTTCTGCTTCTTTTTTTAATCATAGTGTATAATAATATAAATTAAATTATCAACTAATTTATTTTTATTTATGTTTTTATAAAATAGTATAGTTTAGCCGGACAAAATACAGTATTCACAGTTCTCATCATGCTTCCAAGCATTGTTGTCATCTCCTTTTATCATGCTTTTAGGTAGAGATGTTGTCTTCATCACTGTTGCTATTTGTTTTCAATTTTTTTTTTATTTTCATAATTTTAAAAAAAATTTAAAAATGTTTTTCAGAATTGATAATAAAAATAATCAAGCAAACCAGTTTACAACACTATTTTTTATTTTATTTTTTATGAAAATAACAACAGAAAATAATAAATTAAACCAAATTTTTGTTCGGTTAAGCAAATCAATCCAACCCAAATTCTTCTGCTCGAAGTAAATACGTTTAGTTAAACGGATTTTCATGATTATTTAAAAAATCTATAAAAATCCATAATTTAAAAAAAAAATCTGTAACTAGCCACTTTTAGTTAAAATGTTAGTATCTTGTTGGGAAAGAATGTCTGACGAAAAATTTTTTTATATGTTGAATCGATTTTTTTATTAATATTGATTTATTATCAAAATTATTTAAAAGAACGAACGAGAGAAGTAACATACTAAAAAAGATATATATTAAAATATTATTAGAATCGTTAATAGTTGGGAGTTAAGTTAGTAATGACTAATAATTAATAGATGGATATTTATGAAGTTAGTTGGTAATATCTCTATCAATAGGATAACTTTTGTATCATGTAACAACAACTTTAATACAACAACTTTACATCTAATATTATCTTCTTATTTCTCTTCTCCTAGAAATTTAACATACTCTCAAAATTATAGTATCTTTCTTGAAGAGAATAAGACATTAATTTTTTTGTAAAAAATCACCATACTTTTTTTTTACTCAAATATTTTTTATCCATAATTTTTCTTTGTTTTTGTTACTGATTTGATACTTTCTCTCCTCACAAAATAATTCATCTTTTTTGTCTTGTTCTTTCGAGTGCAACGGACGTCGTTGAGAGCTGAAACGCACCTTCACGCGCCTCTCAAAGTTTGTTGTCATCGACACTTCTTTTTTTTCTCTTTTTTTTTTCTCTTCTCTTCTTCTTTGTCCCTTTTCTCCTTCTTCTTCCGTCAAGAACCACCCCCTACCTGTATATTTTTTTCTCTTTTTATCTATCTATCCGTTCACCCTACTGTCAGGCACCCTGTGTCATTGCGGCGTCGTTGACGTCCCCTGGCCTTTCTTCTTCTCTTCTTTTTCTTTCTACTCCTCTCTGGTTATCTCACTCCTATCTCACTCTCAAATACAGAACCAGAGTAGTAGTCTTGTTCCTCCTTTCCATCATGACCAGAATTGTCAACCCGCAACACACGTGTCTTCTTTCTTCTTCTGCGTCACCGCGCTGCACACATCGTCTCCTCTGCATTACCGCATGCCTTTCACATCTTCCCCTAACTAGAGCAGAGCCCTGTTCCTCCTTCTCGTCATGACCAGAATCGCGGCCCACGCCACACTTCTCTCTTCATTTGTCTTCCTCTGCGTTCTCGGGCCATAGGCTTCTTCCTCTGCGTTATCACGCTGCACACCTCTTCTTCAACCATCTCATCGAAATTTATCTAAATTGGAGATTATTGACATCTTCCATCTACCAGTTTGCGGGCATATTAAAATATTATTAGAATTGTTAGTAGTTGGGAGTTAAGTTAATAATAGCTAATAATTAATAGATGGATATTTATGTGATTAGTGAGTAATATCCCTATAAATAAAGTGACTCTTATATCATGTAACAACAACTTCACATATAATATTATCTTTTTATTCTGCTCTTCTCTCAGAAATTTAACAATATATAAAAGTAATTGAGTTGGTTATAAAATAATCTAAAAATACGAATAATATATATTAAATAATGAACTTTTTTTAATTAATTAATATTAGTCAAATTTTTTTAAAATTATTTTTTTATATAAAATTTATATTCTAAATCATAAAAATGTTAACATTCAATTCTAAATTATAAACTTAAATATTAAAATTATCTAATATTGACTAAGTAAAATTTAGTTCTCCATATTTTTTCTTCTCATATAATACATCTTGTAATTTTTGTTTTAAATATATAGATTTCTACCCTGCTAAGTCAACTAGGGGCTTGCCAACTCCCATTGAATGAATCATACTTTTATATCTATATATGTATGACACAAACAATGTTTCTTGTACCATTGATCTTTAAGACCTTATATTAATTTCCTTTACCGTATCTAAGTCAAAGCCAACAACAATGTCTCTTGCACCATCTTCTGAGTTGAAGCGACCTTGTGCAAATTTTGCTCCTAACATTTGGCAGGATATTTTCATTCAATATGCTGATTCACAATCATTGGTACGTTATTTATCACTTCGTCGTCTATATATTTGAGGCAGAAGAACAAGAAATTCTTTTTTCTTAAAAAAAAGATTAAATGCTACATAAAAATTTCATAATATTAACACCCAAACATAAGGGACAATTAAGGTTATATAGTATAGAGACTATTTTTTTTGCTCTTTTAAGTTTTTATATTAAGATAAATTTTGATTATTTTTTGTTACATTTTTTTTATCAAATATTTTCGTTAACCTAATTACAAAAGTTTAATGTTCCACAAAAATTTCATTCCTCGAATTATTTGCAGGAAGTCAATGAAACTATGAAACAAGAGGTCCAAATACACAAAGAAAAAGTAAAGCTGTATTTGTCTTCGAATGACAATAACATTTTACAGAAATTAAGTTTAATTGACTCAATTCAACGTTTGAGTATATCTTATCATTTTGAACGTGAAGTTGATAAAGCTTTGGAAGAAATCTACAATAATTTTACCAACAATAGTCTTCTTATAGAAGATTATGACCTTCACTTTATTGCCTTACTCTTTCGTTTGTTCAGACAAAATGGATATCATATTTCATCAGGTATGTAAAATTCTGTTATAAATAATATAATTACATTACCAAGAAATTAAAATTCATGCCAATTAGTTATATATGCATTCATATTAGTTAGTATATATGTGAATTATACAGATGTTTTCATCAAATTCAAGAATATCAAGGGAGACTTCAATGAAATAAATGTTGTTCAAAATGTTGAAGAAATATGGAGCTTGTATGAAGCTGCACAATTAAGGATTCATGGAGAAGATATATTAGAGGAAGCACATAAATTCACATACAATAAACTTAAGTCCTTCATCAATCAATTGAGTCCATGTCTTGGAGACCAAATCAATCGAAGCTTAAGGCTGCCTCTTCACAAGACAGTTTCAAGGATACGAGCAAGATCATATATGTCATTTTACAAAGAAAATCCTTCCCATAACAAAGTTCTTCTATCTCTTGCAAAATTAGATTTCAATATGCTACAAAGCCTACATAAAAAAGAAATTGGTAATATCACTAGGTGAGTCGTATTATCACTCGCAAAATTGGTAATAATATCTATATTCTGTTATAGTTGATATATATATATAACTCAAGTCAAAGTGAATAAGTATTTTTAATACTCGATATATTTGGATAGAGCTTCGTTAAAACCTCTCAATAGAAAATTAAAGGAAAAAAAATCAAAACAACTACACTAGACAACCAATAGAAAAATAGTCAACATCAGCCAATAATCCAAAAAAAATTAATACCCATTTATAATTTTTTTTGAAGTGACTGTTTTATCATCTTTTTTCCTTCTTCCTTCCAACATCTCAAATTTCATATACCACTACAGGCCATCTACCACCACCACTCGCCATCGTCTTCGCGGCGACCTTTGGCAATCTACCATCATTTTTTTAAAATTCTAAATTCCAAATTTTAAATCATAAATGATAAATCTCAAATCTTAAATTCTAATCTCTAAATCCTAAATTCTAGATATTAGATCTTAAACTATAAATACTAAAACTAAATCTTAAATTCTAAACACTAAATTCTAGATTTTTTATTTAAATTTTGAATGTTTTTATTATTTCTAATTTTAGATGTTTTTTTTTCCTGTAAATTTTTTGTTACTTTGTTGGCTAAAAATGGTCGGCTACCAATACTTTTCCTTATTGGTGTATTGACTTGTATTGGTATTATTATTTCATTCAGGTGGTGCAAAAAATTAGGCTTTGCAACAAAGGTTAGTTATGCTAGAGATAGGGTGGTTGAGACATTCTTTTGGCCACTAACCATGTCTTCTGAGCCAAAATATAGTACTTGGAGATTGATATTAGGCAAACTGCTTGCATGTATATGTCTTCTTGATGATACTTATGATGCCTTCGGCACATTTGAAGAGCTTCAGCTCTTGACTGAGGCAATCAAAAGGTTGATTTGATCTCTAATCTTTAACCACCAATTTTATATTATTTATCTCAATTTGAAAATGAAAATATTGTTTATCGGAGTTCAAACGAGTGTATACCCTCTTATGCTAGCAACCTTTATCGTTATGGAAGACTTTGCTACTAAAGAGATGCTTGATTGGAATTTCATCGGTTTTCCTAAAATCATAAATGCTGTTTCACTAATGGTCAGACTCGCAAATGACTTGGCGTCACATAAGGTGGAGATCATTTTTAACAAATTTGTTTCATTCAATTTCAAATAATTAATAGAATTAATTAGTTTATTTATTAATAAATGTAGAGGACTAATAATA
>NC_029792.2:15799953-15801127 GCF_000816755.2 Arachis ipaensis
GAAGATATAAATTATGTCATAAATTACTTATTTTAAAAGATTAATTTATAAATAAAAGTATATAAAATTATATATATAATAGATTACACATGAGCCAAGACTTTAGTTGCTGAGGTAAATTGCATTTTTTGTCACTCTTTTTTTTTTCCCATATATGTATATATAACCAATATTACATGAGCTATGTTTTGTTTAACTCAATAAATATATAGAGATACATGATAAATGATTTATTCAACTTTTGGATGTGACATGCATTCTTTAATTTGTAGTTCGAACAGGAAAGGAAGCATGTTGCTTCTGCAGTTGAATGTTGCATGAAACAATATGGCATTTCACAAGAAGAGGCCTATAATCGCATTAACAAGGAAATAAGTGATTGTTGGAAGGATATAAATGAAGAGTGCCTGAACTCGCATGATATTATTCCAAAGCCCCTGATTAATTGCATTCTTAACTTGGCACGTTCAACTGAGGTTATTTATGAAAACTTCGAGGATAAATACACAAACAATGAACTTCTAAAAGATCACATCGCGGCTCTACTCCTGGATCCCATCATCATCTAGCATGCATAATTGTTAGTTCTATTATTATATATGTGTGTTGTGTGGGACAAAATTAAAGTTGGCTTTCTCTATTATATTGTGGTGTGTTATATGATCGTTAATAAGGATGAGGAGAACTGCTGAAAGCTTAGATAAATAATGTTACGTTTTCAAGTGTTATTGGGCCTTAATTAGTCTTCTAATAATTATATGTATGCTTTTTAATTTCCCTCTGTTAGTCGTCGTTGTTTGTGCTGTATGTGTCTTCTTTTGTCTATTTTAATCTGTTTGTAATAATTAAGGACTGAACTTGGTGTTTAGATACCAGTCAGTGATATTTTATTTAACGAAAAAAAAAAGTTATTTGATTGAAAAATGTTATTTGTACACCAAAATCAGCCACTAATGTATTTATGTATAAATATATGTGTGGTTTAATTTATTTTTAATGTGTATTTGTATTTCAACATATATTTTATACTAGTGGTTAACTTTAATGGCTGATTTTTGTGTACACGAGTATAATATTTAGAGTAATACTTAATTTCATCTCCAATGTTTAATAAAAACGATTTATTTTTATTTTAAATATCTTATTTTATTGTATTTTAATTCTTTGGTTAAAA
>NC_029792.2:15801237-15836253 GCF_000816755.2 Arachis ipaensis
TTTGATAAAAAAAAAATACAAATGTCTATAAAATTTATAAATTTTAAATTTTTAATTTTAATCATCACAATAAATATTTTAGATCCATCTCCTCTATATAATTTAAGAATTAGAAGTTTTAACTTTGAATTAAGAAAATATAGTATAATGATTGAAAGTAAGTAAATTAATAATTTTATGAAATTACTAATATGTGATATCAGAACAAATTTACTTCTATCTTATCATTTTAAAATTGAATCACTGTGTGTTGCTTTTGATTAATTATTTTTAAAAAAAATACATAGTATAAATTTGGAATAAGTAAGAAAAATCATTAAAATTGAAATTGACACATTATGAGAAGAGGAAATAATAGATAATACTCCTTAAAAAAATCTTTTAAATTTATACCATAGTTATTCTTCATAATGATATGATTTTCATAAGTTTTCTTATTCTTAAATTTGAAGAGAAGAACAAAAGAACTTGTAGTTGTTGGTTTTCAGTTTAAAATATAAATTTTATTTTGAGTGAGATTTAAATTTAGATCTTTCAAGTGTTATAAAAATATTTATCTACTAGACCACTTTTAATTTTGGCATTAGTTAAGTCACTAAATTTATTTATTTGATGATGATGGTTATATTTGTATGTAATATCAATTTTTTTGCTACATATTATATTGTGGTTAATACATAATTTATTGAGGAGTAGCCACAATATACATCTTTGATAATGATTGTATTTAAAGAAATTACATACAAATTAATATGATATATTTGTAATGGTTGTAAATGGTATAGAGAACTTATCTATTGAAATTTATTATGTTTTCACATATAATTAAGTTAAAATAAAAAATATTTTTTTTAATAAAAATATTATTCTTAATCCACAGGTATTAAGAATAATATTTTATTTTCTAGTTTCAACACTTATTCAATATAATGAATATTATGTGCGTTAAAATCTTTATTCACATGTAGATTTTAATGACACTATAATTCATATTTATTTTGATATAATTTTCATTGACATGTATTATCATATGTTATGCATTTTCATGTGCTTATTTAAAGTTGATTAATGTTAGCATGATTTATTATTTGCAGCAATAATGATATCTAAAATTTTATTTGAAGTTCATTTTTTAAGTGGTGACAACTATAAGAAGTGAAAAGATAAGGTTCTCTTTTATCTATTTATGGTGTGCAGACTTTGATTATGCTCTTCGTAGAAAAGAGCTTCCTACATCTATTGATGCTAGTACTCGAGCCAATATAGCATTATACGAACAGTGGGAGAAATCCAATCGTTTAAGTATGATATTCATTAAGTCTGGTATTTCATCTAGTATCCGGAGTTCAATTATTGATTGCGAAAATATCAACGATTACATGAAGACTATTGATGAACAATTTGAGTCTTCTAGTAAGGCCTTTGCAAGCATCCTAATAACACAATTGTCATCCATGAGACTTATTGGCATAAAGCGTGTGCGTGAGAATATCATGAGGTTGAGAGACATAGTAGCCCAACTAAAGGTTTTACAAGTTGAGATCTCTGACTCATTTTTTGTGCATCTTATTCTTAATTTTCTTCCTGTCTAATATGGACAATTTAAGATTTTTTACAACATACAAAAAAAATCCATTAATAAATTACTAGTGATATGTGTTCAAGATAAAGGTGGAAGGCTAGTTCAAAAACTTGATGAAAGTGCACTGTTGCTGATAAATGAGAGTGATAAAAAATAAACTCATAAGAAGAAAGAAAAGGATAATGTATCCCATCCTATGAGAAAAAAAAGGTATATAGTACTTCTCTTACAAAAAGAAATGACACATGAAGAAGAAGTACTCCATAGTTTAAGGCTTGGCTTGAAAAGAAAGGTACTAATTTTTGTGATTTTATTCTGTCAATATGTTTTGAATTTAATTTTGTTAAAATATGTTATGACACTTGGTGGATTGATTCTAGTGTTAAAATTCATATTTTAAATACCATGCAGAGTTTTATAAAGAAAAAAAAAGAAAGTAAATTAAACATCTATATGGGCAATCAAGTGCGTTCACGTGTGGAAACTGTTGGAACATTTAGGCTTATATTAAATACTCGTTGTATTTTAGATTTAGAAAAAAAAATTATATTCAAGATTTTTCTAAAATTTGATTTATTTATCTAAACTTGTAAAACAAGGATTATGTATAAATTTTTATGATGATGCGGTTGACATTCTTAAAAATTCTAATATTATTAGATGTGGTACTTTACTTGGTGATTTATTTAAAGTTTATTTAGCTCATAATTTTTCATCAAGTTTAATGGTTGTGCATGGTAATGTTATAAATGAAATATCCTCCATGTTGTGGCACTGTAGGTTGGCTCACATTTTTATTGGGAGAAGAAGAAATTAGTAAATGATGGAATTCTTAAATCTTTAAACTTTATTGATTTTGATACTTATGTGGATTGTATTAAGGGCAAACAAACCAAAAAGTTTCAAAAGGGTGCTAAAAAGAATTCTGACATATTAAAAATAATTTATACTGACATATGTTGTCCTGATATGTCTTCAAGTGGTTAGAAATACTCTATTTCCTTTATTGATGATTATTCGCGATATATGATACTATATACTTCATAATAAATATGAGATATTAGACATTTTTTAAATTTATAAAGTTGAAGTAGAAAAACAATGCTAAAATCAAATTGAGATCGTGAGATCAGATAGGAAGTGGAAAATTTTATGAGAGATATACTGGAAGTGGACAAACACCTAGTCCATTTGCAAAGTATCTTCAAAAGCATGGTATTATGGCATAATATACCATACTTGACACACCATATCAAAATGAAGGAGTTGAAAGACAAAATAAGATTTTACTAGACATGGTGAGAAATATACTTAGCAACTCCAATTTTCCTTTATTCTTATGGAGTGAAGCCTTTAAGACAACTACATATATATTACATAGAGTTCCAACCAAGACGGTTGCTAAAACTTCATTTGAACTATGAAAAGGTTAAAAACCTAGTTTGAATCATATATGCATTTGGGGTTGTCCTGTTAAAGTTCGGGTTTATAATCCACAAGAAAGAAAATTAGGCCAAAGATGATAAGTACTTATTTTATAGATTATACAAAAAAATTTAAGGGTTATAGATTTTAGGGAAAAAGACAGATAGGTCCCTGACTTTTTAAATTTTTGACAAATACATCCCTAACAAAATTTAAATACAAAAAATTTCCTGACTTTAACAAACGGAGGACAATTTAGTCCTTCCGTCTATTTGTCTCTCATACACCAAACGAAACTGGCTGACGTGGCTGAAACGGTATCCAGGTGTCCGTTACGGTGCCACGCTGGAAGGGGAATAAAGTTCGAAGGACAAATAGGTCTTTGAGAATTTAGTTCATTATGCTTCTATTATACTTCTATTATGAGAATTTAGTTTAGAAAATTATGCTTGTATTTTGAAATCTAGTTAACTTGTTGTATTCTGCAATTTAAATTATTTGTATTAAAATTGCAGAAATTGGGCTTGTTCTGTTTCTACTTTTTTTTCTTAAATTGCATTAGTTCATTTTTAGTGCATTTGTGTATTATATTAGAATTTGTTAAATTGTATTAGTTCAGTTTTCATCATACCAGTGGTATTAGTTAGCATGAGTTCATTTATGCATCAAGTTAGCATTAGTTCATTTGTGCATCATTCATGTATTAAGTTAACATTAGTGCATTTGTGTATTATATTAAAACTAGTATTTTTATCCATAATAACATTACGAGAATAATTTTTTTTAAATTATAGTTCACTTTGTTCTAATAGTATAAACTATGCATGGCACAAAAGATTTATAAAATCAAACTACTTGTACAAAAAATCGTAAGTTGGCAAAAGTCTCTGGCTAAGAAGACCAAGATATCTGCAGATAAAAAATTAAATAATAAGATTTTTAGTTATTATTTTTATATGAAAAAGTCTAATTTTTTATTAATAATTAATTTTAACATTCGTTATCTAAAATTTAAAATAATTTAATGTGTATACTTTTACATTTAAAATATTTTAATTGTAAAAAAGAATTTAGGAAAGGAGTTTATTAATTTTGAAAAAAAAAATTTTTTTCTCTCAATTTTAATAAGAGTGTTATGTGACACATTTGATTATTAAATTAGATAGTAATATATGATACATAATATATGTATATTTCAATTAGATAGTAATATATGATACATATAGAAGCATAATGAACTAAATTCTCAAGGACCTATTTGTCCTTCGAACTTTATTCTTCTTCTAGCGTGGCACCGTAACGGACACCTAGACACCGTTTCAGCTACGTCAGCCAGTTCCGTTTGATGTATGAGAGGCAAATAGATGGAAGGACTAAATTGTCCTCCGTTTGTTAAAGTCAGGGACTGTTCCGAGAGTTACCTGAAACTGTAGGTCGATCTCGGACGAGATCTTCTGTACTTGGTCAGAGATGACGTGTCCGGCTGGTGGGTGGCGGCCGGAGCTGTCGTGTCTGACTGGTTGGACTGGATGCGCTGCTGATCCTTTGCCACCGGAGGGTAGTGGTACCTGCAAGGGACTTCGATGCTTAAGTTAGCAAGGGTATTGAGCAGGTTTTTAGTAGAATCAGAGTATGAGTTATACCTGGGTGCTCCAGTGTATTTATAATGGTGTGGAGTGACCTTTTTAGAGAAGATAAGTTAGTTATCTTATCTTATCTTTATCTTAGAGTAAGGTCATCTTATCTCCAAGGGAACTGCCCTTATCTCTTGTAGGCTTGGGCCGCCTTTGGATTTGGGTCGTGTTCCTTTGTCTGGGCCCTTTACTGGGCTTTTCTAGCAATTTGGCCGATCTCTTTGAGAAGAGGTCGGATAGTCTGACCTAAAGAGGTCGCTCGCTTTGTTACTAAACATCCCGGGTCGGGTAGCTCGACCCAAGGTGTGAACAGTGCCCCTGCTCGAGCTCGGTCTTTTTCTTTTTTGAGATCGAGCCTTAGTCTTAGGACTTTGATCCTTCTTGGGTAAAGCCAAACTCGAGCATTTGTCGACTTCTTTCTTTGTAGAATCTTCCTTTTTTGAATGTGGAACGTTTTTCTCCTCAAAGCGCGCCCTTTTGTATTAGCTCTCTGTTCTTGGGAACGGACGAGGGTTTTAATACCCTTATTAATTGCTTTTTTAATGCTCCGTTTCCCTTAGCTCTTTATTTTGAATTTTACACACAAAAAACGGTTTCTCTTCTTCGCCTTTCTTTGCAACTTCCTCCTTTATTCTCTCGCCTTTTGTTTTTGCCCAAATTTTTGCATTGCAACGTCATTTGGTGATCTCTGGTTATTTTCTTTGAAAGGCGATTCTGTCTCTCCGTCTTCAATCTCTTTCGAAGCTTCCTCCTTGGTCCAGGTTTGGTTTTTCTGTATCTTGCCATTCCTTTTCTTTCTTTTGCTTTGCCTTCGGTTCTTGGTAAAGTTTTGGTTTTACTTGAATGCATGTTTGGAAAGCTTGAATCTTTTTGCATTGTCGTGCTCGCTTGTCGTTGTGCTGTATGTTTTTCTGGTTTTTTATGAACCTATTTTACTTTGCCCAGAAGGTTGCTCCTTTTGATGACTTTCGCTATGTTGATGATTTCATTGATGATTCTTTGTAGAAAGTAACGATTTTTCTAGTGGCTTGTTTGTTTGGGGTGTTTATTTTCCGAAAAAGGCGATGTCTTTGATGACTTCTTATTGATACTTTCGTTGCTTGGTAGTTTCGTCTTCGACTGTGAATCTTGGGAGGTAGTTATTTTGATGACTTTATTTGATTTGTAGCTCGTGGCTTTCTTCTCAGAGTGTTATCTTCCTGTTTAAGATGTGTAAAGGTGTAGACTTGTAGGTTTCCCTGAGTCCTTGTTCCATAAGTTGCCTCCAAAGGATGCCCCTGGATTTTTAGTGTGGGTCCTGGGATTTCCTTTTGTTGCTTGTATTGCTCTGGTGTCATGCTTGTTCGGGCTGTTCTGATATGGTTTTTTGACTTTATCCGAGATGTTTTGGGTTAGTAATCTATTTTCTTCTTTTCTTGCTGTAGGACTAGTTGACCTCATGTCTTCTCGCAAGAATATTGTTGAGACATCTTCCCAAGTCCCTGAGGGCATGGCTGATTGGGTGGATTCGATGGTTCTTTTGTGCGTTTCTTTGGTTGATTCCGAGTTTTGTCAGCAGCTTAGGCAGTTTCATAGGGTTTGTAGTAGTGGTAGTGAGGAAAATAATTATGAGCTTGTACCCCCCACTCCTAAAGAGAGAGTTTGTTTCTCTACTCGAGTTGCTGGAGACCGTCTTTTTTTTTTCTATGCATATAGTTACTTTTTTGGTCAGATGAATATCACCATTCCTTTTACTCCTTTTGAGACCAACCTGTTGTGGTCTTGCAATGTAGCTCCATCCCAACTTCACCCCAATTCTTGGGATTTTATAAAGATCTTTCAATTGCTGTGTCGCAAGTTTGATGTCCCTGCTTCGCAATCCCTTTTCTTCTATTTGTTTGTCTTGACAAAACCTGGGGTAGTGAAGAAAAAGGCTGCCTGGGTTTCTTTCCGAGCTCCGCAAGGGAAGAAAGTTTTTTCTATGTATGACGAGTTGTTTCGTGATTTTAAGAACTATTTCTTCAAGGTCCGAGTTGTTGAAGGAGCTCGTCCCTTTTTTCTGAATGAGAATGATGAGCCCACTTTTCCTTTAGAGTGGAAAAAGAACGTTGTTGTGTCGAGGTATTCCTGGGAGATGTTGGACGAGGTCGAGCAGACCTTTGTAACTGTGTTGGAGGAGAATTGGGGGGAGCCTCCCTATCTTGATACCAAGAAATTCTTGGGGGACCCCTCACTCCTTCGAGATGAGCTGGGTAGTGTTCAATTTTGGCCTTTCTTGTTTTGTTGAGTTTATTTCTTTACGAGCTCTTTTTTTATTTGTAACTTGGTTTCCTGCTGTGATGTTTTGTTTGCAGAGATGATTAAGAACAAGGAATCCATAAAGGCATTTAAGAGGGCAAGAAAGGCTACTGCAGCTCAAAACATCTCAGCTAAGGCATCCGGTGAGGGATCATCTCAGGTTTAGTCGAAGCCGGCCATACCGACCTCGCCGGGGATGAGGAAGGTAATCCCTACTCCCCGGGTTCGTTTGGCTGATCCTCCTCAAGTTTCTGTTGCTACTTCTGGTGCTCCTCCAAACAAAAAACAAAGAACAACTGAGCCTTTCAACCTTGATGCCCCTGACTTTGACGCGGTTGAGTTCGTCGATCAGCAGATTGGTCCCTATGGTACCATTCTTACCGACGATGTTTCTCTCCTTCGCCACTTGGATTTTATTACTCGGAGTAGCGTCAAGATGGCGCATATGGGAGCTGCCTTGTACCGAACTGCTCAAGACCTCCCTCTTCATGCTACCAAAGCTTTTATGGAGGAGGCTAGGAAAGAGTTCGATCGTATGAAGGGTTTAAAGGAGGAGCTCCAAGTGAAAGTGACCAAACTGGAGAAGGAGTTGGAGATCGAAACGGCTAGTTCTGTTGCCTTGGCGGCTTCTGTGAGGTTGGCTGAGGATACCGCCTTGAGTCACAAGGATAGCTATGTTACGGCCTATAGGGAAGTGATGCGTCTCAGGGAGGAGTTGGAGTCTGCCCGGGTTGATTATGCTGAGCTCCAGGGTCACCTTGTAGGCAGCGTAAATGCTGCTTATGAGAACCTAAAGGAACAAGTTCGAGTTCTTGCTCCCGAGGTTGACCTTACTCTCTTCAGTCTGGATAATGTTGTAAAGGATGGCAAGATTGTCCCTGACGACCCTGACGACGATGATGTTGAACCTCCCCCTGTGCTTGCTGCCAAAGCCTCCGAAGAGCCGACTTCTTCCGCTCCTTCAGCTAAGGTTGATCATCCTGTGTCAGATCCTGACTGTCAAATATTGAATCGGGATGATGGGACTGTGGATGCTGTGCCTATCCAGACTCGCCTTCCTTCACCTCGTGTTGCGGAGAAGCCTTCGGATCTTCCCTGATTGTGTGAATGCTTTGTGTAGATAGCCCGTCTTGTGGGCTTTTTTTTAAACTCTTTATTTTGTAAATGATGTTTGCTGATTGTTGACACTCTTTTAATGGCTTGTTTAGCAACTTTATTTCGAAAAACAAAGTAGTTTCCAAGCTTTTGGGGCTGATTTTGGTGGCCTCTGAAGCTTGTTATTATTATAACTTTATGCTTTTATATTATGTCTGTCTGCACTCGACTTGGCACCTTTCTAGGTTTTGTGAATGCTGGAACCTTTCGTTGTCCGACTTCTTTGGATAGGCTTGATTCCTTTGCCTTGTATAACACTTAAGGTCTTTTGGGAAGCCGGTTTCGTCGTGTTGGTTTCGTCCGAGTTGTTGTTAGTGATCCTCTTTGGACTTTGTTTAGATCTTTTTCAGGGATTACTTTTGTGATCTCCTATTTTGGGCTGACTTCGTCATGTCGGACTCTTTTAAGTTATTTTGTAATCCTCTTTCTTGGACCTTGTTCAGGCCTCTTTCAGGGATTATCTTTATAACTTTTGTGTTTTTCGGGCCGACTTCGTCATGTCGGGCCCTTCTAAGTTATTTTTGTAATCCTCTTTCTTGGACCTTGTTCAGGTCTCTTTCAGGGATTACTTCTATAACTTTATGTTTTGGGCCGACTTCGTCATGTCGGGTCCTTCTAAGTTATTTTTGTAATCCTCTTTTTTGGACCTTGTGCAGGTCTCTTTCAGGGATTACTTTTTTGGACCTTGTGCAGGTCTCTTTCAGGGATTGCCTTTATAACTTTCGTGTTTTTGGGCCAACTTTGTCATGTCGGGCCCTTTTAAGTTATTTTGTAATCCTCTTTTTTGGACCTTGTGCAGGTCTCTTTCAGGGATTATCTTTATAACTTTTGTGTTTTTCGGGCCGACTTCGTCATGTCGAGCCCTTCTAAGTTATTTTTTGTAATCCTCTTTCTTGGACCTTGTTCAGGTCTCTTTCAGGGATTACTTCTATAACTTTATATTTTGGGCCGACTTCGTCATGTCGGGTCCTTCTAAGTTATTTTTGTAATACTCTTTTTTGGACCTTGTGCAGGTCTCTTTCAAGGATTACTTCTATAACTTTTCGTTTTGGGCTGACTTCGTCATGTCGAGCCCTTCTAAGTTATAGTAATCCTCTTTTATAGGATTGGCCAGACCTCTTTCCAGGGTTTACTTATAACTTTGGTCGACTTGGTCCGACTTCTTAGTGTCGGCCAGTCTTTAAGTTATTATTTAGCAATCCATCTTATCAAGACCTCGTCAGGTCCTTTCTCCGGATCACTTTCGATAACTTCTTGTATTATTCTGTTTTCATCTTTGCTGATTTGTAGAAGGTTGGTTCAATCCTTGTTTAATCGATGATGAGCGGATAATTTATACGCTTTTTGGCATTGTTTTTAGTATGTTTTTAGTATATTTTAGTTAGTTTTTATTATATTTTTATTAGTTTTTAAATAAAAATCACTCTTCTGGACTTTACTATGAGTTTGTGTCTTTTTCTATGATTTCAGGTATTTTCTGGTTGAAATTGAGGGACCTGAGCAAAAATCTGATTCAGAGGCTGAAAAAGGACTGCAGATGCTGTTGGGTTCTAACCTCCCTACACTCGAAGTGAATTTTCTGGAGCTACAGAAGCCCAATTGGCGCGCTCTCAATTGCGTTGGAAAGTAGACATCCTGGGCTTTCTAGCAATATATAATAGTTCATACTTTGCCCAAGATTTGATGGCTCAAACCGGTGTTCAAAGTCAGCATAGAAATTTTAGCGTCCAAACGCCAGAACTGGCATAAAAGCTGGAGTTAAACGCCCAAACTAGCACAAAAGCTGGCGTTTAACTCCAAGAAAAGTTTCTATACATGAAAGCTTCAATGCTCAGCCCAAGCACACACCAAGTGGGCCCGGAAGAAGATTTCTGCATTAATTACTGATTTTTGTAAACCCTAGGCTACTAGTTCTCTATAAATAGGACCTTATACTATTGTATTTGGAATCTTTGGACGTTTAGTCCCTAGACCTTGGAGGCTGGCCATTCGGCCATGCTTACACCATTATCAGTTTTGTATTTTCAACGGTGGAGTTTCTACACACCATAGATTAAGGTGTGGAGCTCTGCTGTTCTTCATGAATTAATGCAAAGTACTATTATTTTTCTATTCAACTCAAGTCTATTTCTTCTCCAAGATATTCATTCGCACCCAAGAACATGATGAATGTGATGATTATGTGACACTCATCACCATTCTCTCCTATGAACGCGTGACTGACAACCACTTCCATTCTACATGCAAACAAGCTTGAATGTGTATCTCTTGGGTTTTTAATCTAAGATTGGAACCTTCGTGATATAGGCTAGAATTATTGGCGGCCACTCCTGAGATCCAGAACATCTAAACCTTGTCTGTGGTATTCTGAGTAGGATCTGGGAAGGGATGACTGTGACGAGCTTCAAACTCGCAATTGTTGGGCGTGTGACAGACGCAAAAGGATCAATGGATCCTATTCCAACATGATCGAGAACCGACAGATGATTAGCCGTGCGGTGACAGCGTGCGTAGAACATTTTCACTGAGAGGATGACAAGTAGCCACTGACAACGGTGATGTCCAACATAAAGCTTGCCATGGAAAGGAGTATGAATGATTGGAAGAAGGCAATAGAAAAGCAGAGGTTCAGGAGGAACAAAGCATCTNNNNATAATACAGAGAATTGAAGATTCAGAACATTCAGCAGAGGACTCAAACAGAAAAAGCTGGGCATTCAAAACGCCCAGTAAAGAAGGAAAACTGGCGTTTAAACGCCAGCCAGGGTACCTGACTGGGCGTTTAACGCCCAAAAAGGTAGCATTTTAGGCGTTAAACGCCAGAATGGATGCCATTCTGGGCGTTTAACGCCAAGATGACACTAGAGGGAATATTTTGTTTTTAATTCAAATCTTTTTCAAATCATATCTTTTCAATCATATCCTTTCAAAATCAATTTCTTTCCATTTTTTATTATTTTTGAAAATCCTTGCTATAATTAATGATTTACTTCAAAATTTTCAAGTTGTTACTTGCCTATTAAGAAAGGATCAAATTTTAAATTTTAAGAATCATATCTTTTAATTTCTTGTTAGTAAAGTAATCAACTTTAATTTTAAAACTTTCTTTTTTTAAAATTGATTTTCAATCATATCTTCTCAATCATATCTTTTCAATCGCATATTTTTCAAAATTAACTCTCAATCATATCTTTTTGATTTCTAATTTTAAAATCTTTTTCAAAAATCACTTAATTTCTTTCCTAATCTTAATTTTCGAAAATCTCAATCAAATTTTCAAATTTCTTTTTATTATTTCAAAATCTTTTTAATTTATTTTCGAAAATTCTTCCCCTCTTCTTACATCCTTCTATTTAAGGGACTAACACTCCTCAAGGTGCAATTCGAACTCTATCCCTCTTAATAAGTTCGAATTCTCTTCTATCTACCTCCTCCTTCTATTCTTCTTTACCTCTGACACCTCAAGGAATCTCTATACTGTGACATAGAGGATTTCCTACTTTCTTGTTCTCTTCTCTTTCATATGAGCAGAAACAAAGATAAAGGCATACTTGTTCAAGCTGATCCTGAACCTGAAAGGACCTTGAAGAGAAAGCTAAGAGAAGCTAAAGCACAATTCTCTCTAGAGGGCCTAACAGAGCTTTTCAAGGAAGAAGAAACCATGGCAGCCGAAAACAACAATGCCAACAATGCAAGGAAGGTGCTTGGTGACTTTACTGCACCTACTCCTGACTTCTATGGGAGAAGCATCTCAATCCCTACCATTGGAGCAAACAACTTTGAGCTTAAGCCTCAATTAGTTTCTCTGATGTAAAAGAATTGCAAGTTTCATGGACTTCCATTGGAAGATTCTCATCAGTTCTTAGCTGAATTCTTGCAAATCTGTGACACTATCAAGACCAATGGGGTTGACCCTGAAGTCTACAGACTTATGCTTTTCCCTTTTGTTGTAAGAGACAGAGCTAGAACATGGTTGGATTCACAACCCAAAGAAAGCCTGAACTCTTGGGAAAAGCTAGTCAATGCCTTCTTAGCAAAGTTCTTTCCACCTCAAAAATTGAGCAAGCTTAGAGTGGAAGTCCAAACCTTCAGACAAAAGGAAGGTGAATCCCTCTATGAAGCTTGAGAAAGATACAAGCAATTGATCAGAAGGTGTCCTTCTGACATACTTTCAGAATGGAGTATCATAGGTATATTCTATGATGGTCTGTCTGAACTATCCAAGATGTCATTGGATAGCTCTGCTGGAGGATCTCTTCATCTGAAGAAGACGCCTGCAGAAGCTCAGGAACTCATTGAAATGGTTGCAAATAACCAATTCATGTACACTTCTGAAAGGAATCCTGTGAATAATGGGACAACTCAGAAGAAGGGAGTTCTTGAGATTGATACTCTGAATGTCATATTGGCTCAGAATAAAATATTGACCCAACAAGTCAATATGATTTCTCAGAGTCTGCCTGGAATGCAAGCAGCAACAGGAAGTACTAAGGAAGCTTCCTCTGAAGAAAAAGCTTATGATCTTGAGAACCCAGCAATGGAAGAGGTGAATTACATGGAAGAACCCTATGGAAACACCTATAATCCTTCATGGAGAAATCATCCAAATCTCTCATGGAAGGATCAACAGAGACCTCAACAAGGTTTCAACAACAATAATGGTGGAAGAAACAGGTTTAGCAATAGCAAGCCTTTTCCATCAACTTCTCAGCAACAGACAGAGAATTATAAGCAAAGCCACTCTGACTTAGCAACCATTGTCTCTGATATAATCAAAACCACTCAAAGTTTCATGACTGAAACAAGGTCCTCCATTAGAAATTTAGAGGCACAAGTGGGTCAGCTGAGTAAGAAAATTACTGAACTTTCTCCTAGTACTCTCCCAAGCAATACAGAAGAGAATCCAAAGAGAGAGTGCAAGGCCATAAACACGTCTCACATGGCCGAACCTGGAGAGGAGGAAGAGGCAGTGATCTCCACTGAGGAAGACTTCAATGGACATCCACTGACCTCCATGGAGTTCCCTGATGAGGAACCATGGGAATCTGAGGCTCACACAGAGACCATAGAGATTCCATTGAATTTACTTCTGCCATTCATGAGCTCTGATGAGTATTCTTCCTCTGAAGAAGATGAAGATGATACTGAAGAGCAAGTTGCTAAGTACCTTGGAGCAATATGAAGCTAAATGCCAAGCTGTTTGGTAATGAGACTTGGGAGGATGAACCTCCATTGCTCATCAAAGAATTGGATGACTTGACTAAGCAGAGATTACCTCTGAAGAGACAAGATCCTGGAAAGTTCTCAATACCTTGTACCATAGGCACCATGACCTTTGAGAAGGCTCTGTGTGACCTAGGGTCAAGCATAAACCTCATGCCTCTCTCTGCAATGGAGAAGCTAGGGATTATTGAGGTACAAGCTGCTAGAATCTCACTAGAGATGGCAGACAATTCAAAGAAACAGGCTTATGGACTTGTAGAGGATGTCTTGGTAAAGGTAGAAGACCATTACATCCCTGCTAATTTCATAATCCTAGAGACTGGGAAGTGTATGGATGAATCCATCATCCTTAGCAGACCCTTCCTAGCCACAGCAAAAGTTGTAATTGATGTTGACAGAGGAGAATTAATCATTCAAGTGAATGAAGACTCCCTTGTGTTTAAAGCTCAAGGATATCCCTCTGTAACCATGGAGAGGAAGCATGAAGAGCTTCTCTCAATACAGAGACAAACAGAGCCCCCAAAGTCAAACTCTAAGTTTGGTGTTGCGAGGTTCCAACATTGCTCTAAACATCTGTGAGGCTCCATGAGAGCCACTATCAAGCTATTGACATTAAAGAAGCGCTTGTTGGGAGGCAACCCAATCTTTAACTATCTTGAATTTCCATTTTCTTTTGTTATTTTATGTTTTCTATAGGTTGATGATCATGTGAAGTCACAAAAACAATTGAAAAAGCAAAAACAGAAGGAAAAAATAGTATTAAAAATAGAACACCCTGGAGGAGAAACTTACTGGCGTTTAAACGCCAGTAAGGGTAGCAGAATGGGCGTTAAACGCCCAGTCTGGCACCATTCTGGGCGTTTAACGCCAGAAATGGGCATCAGACTGGCGTTTAACACCAGGAATGGGCAAGAAGCTAGCGTTAAATGCCAGAAATGGACAGCAGCATGGCGTTTAACGCCAGGATTGGCAGCAAGGGGCGTTTTGCACGCCACATGGTGCAGGGATGAGAAATCCTTAACACCTCAGGATCTGTGGACCCCACAGGATCCCCACCTACCCGACCTCTCTCTTTCTTCTTTACCCATTCACCAATCACCTCAATACCTCTTCCCCAAAAATCCCTCACCTATCAAATCCCACCATTCTCTTCACCACTCACATCCATCCTTCATAAAACTCCACCTACCTCACCATTCAAATTCAAACCACTTTCCCACCCAAACCCACCCATAATGGCCGAACCATGCCCCCTCTCCACTCCTGTATAAACCCATCTTCACTCCTTCATTTTCACACAACATACATACTACCCATCCCCCTTGGCCGAAACACAAAGCCCCCTCCATCTCCTCTATTTCTTCTTCTTCTACTCTCTTCTTTCTTCTTTTGCTCGAGGACGAGCAACCTTCTAAGTTTGGTGTGGTAAAAGCTAAAGCTTTTTTTGTTTTTCCATAACCATTAATGGCACCAAAGGCCGGAGAAACCTCTAGAAAGAGGAAAGGGAAGGCAAAAGCTTCCACCTCCGAGTCATGGGAGATGGAGAGATTCCTTTCAAGGGTGCATCAAGACCACTTCTATGAAGTTGTGGTCAAGAAGAAGGTGATCCCCCGAGGTCCCTTTTAAGCTCAAAAAGGGGAATCTCCGGAGATCCGACATGAGATCCGAAGAAGAGGTTGGGAAGTTCTCACCAACCCCATTCAACAAGTTAGAATCTTAATGGTTCAAGAGTTCTATGCCAATGCATGGATCACCAAGAACCATGATCAAAGTGTGAACCCAGACCCTAAGAATTGGCTTACAATGGTCCGAGGGAAATACTTAGACTTTAGTCCAGAAAATGTAAGGTTGGCATTCAATTTGCCTATGATGCAAGGAGATGCACACCCATACACTAGAAGGGTCAACTTTGATCAAAGGTTGGACCAAGTCCTCATGGACTCCTCATCATAAAATCTCTGAGATGCCTCAAGGGATGCAATTTCCTCCACAAAACTATTGGGAGCAAATCAACACCTCTCTAGGAGAATTAAGTTCTAACATGGGACAACTAAGGGTGGAGCACCAAGAGCATTCCATCCTCCTCCATGAAATTAGAGAAGACCAAAGAATCATGAGAGAGGAGCAACAAAGGCAAGGAAGAGACATTGAGGAGCTCAAGCACTCCATAAGATCTTCAAGAGGAAGAACAAGCCGTCATCACTAAGGTGGACCCATTCTTTAATTTCCTTGTTCTTTATTTTCTGTTTTTCGAAAATTATGCTTTATGTTTATCTATATTTGTATCTTTATTACATGATCATTAGTGTCTTAGTATCTATGCCTTAAAGCAATGAAAATGAATCCATCACCTTTCTTAAATGAAAAATTTTTTTAAATGAAAAAGAAAAGAAGTGCATGAATTTCAAATTTTACAACAGTTTAGTTATTTTGATGTGGTGGCAATACTATTGTTTTTCTGAATGAATGCTTGAACAGTGTATATTTTTTTGAATTTGTTGATTCATGAATGTTAAAATTGTTGGCTCTTGAAAGAATGATGGAAAAGGAGAAATGTTATTTGATAATCTGAAAAATCATAAAATTGATTCTTGAAGCAAGAAAAAGTAGTGAAAAGCTTGCAGAAAAAAAAAGAGGCGAAAAAAAAAGAAAAAAAGAAAGAAAAAAAGAAAAGCAAGCAGAAAAAGCCAATACCCCTTTAAACCAAAAGGCAAGGGTGATAAAAAGGATCCAAGGCTTTGAGCATCAGTGGATAGGAGGGCCCACAGGAATAAAATCCTGGCCTAAGCGGCTAAACCAAGCTGTCCCTAACCATGTGCTTGTGGCGTGAAGGTGTCAAGTGAAAACTTGAGACTGAGCGGTTAAAGTCGTGGTCCAAAAGCAAAAAGAGTGTGCTTAAGAGCTCTGGACACCTCTAATTGGGGACTCTAGCAAAGCTGAGTCACAATCTGAAAAGGTTCACCCAGTTATGTGTCTGTGGCATTTATGTATCCGGTGGTAATACTGGAAAACAAAATGCTTAGAATCTTCATAGATGTTTTTGGAATTCATTGTATATTCTCTTCTTTTTATCCTATTTGATTTTTAGTTTCTTGGGGACAAGCAACAATTTAAATTTGGTGTTGTGATGAGCGGATAATTTATACGCTTTTTGGCATTGTTTTTAGTATATTTTAGTTAGTTTTTATTATATTTTTATTAGTTTTTAAATAAAAATTACTCTTTTGGACTTTACTATGAGTTTGTGTATTTTTCTGTGATTTCAGGTATTTTCTGGCTGAAATTGAGGGACCTGAGCAAAAATCTGATTCAGAGGCTGAAAAAGGACTGCAGATGCTGTTGGGTTCTGACCTCCCTACACTCAAAGTGGATTTTCTGGAGCTACAGATACCCAATTGGCGCGCTCTCAATTGCGTTGGAAAGTAGACATCCTGGGCTTTCCAGCAATATATAATAGTTCATACTTTGCCCAAGATTTGATGGCTCAAACCGGTGTTCAAAGTCAGCATAGAAATTTTAGCGTCCAAACGCCAGAACTGGCATAAAAGCTGGAGTTAAACGCCCAAACTAGCACAAAAGCTGGCGTTTAACTCCAAGAAAAGTCTTTACACATGAAAGCTTCAATGCTCAGCCTAAGCACACACCAAGTGGGCCCGGAAGAAGATTTCTGCATTAATTACTGATTTCTGTAAACCTTAGGCTACTAGTTCTCTATAAATAGGACCTTATACTATTGTATTTGGAATCTTTGGACGTTTAGTCCCTAGACCTTGGAGGCTGGCCATTCGGCCATGCTTACACCATTATCACTTTTGTATTTTCAACGGTGGAGTTTCTACACACCATAGATTAAGGTGTGGAGCTCTGCTGTTCTTCATGAATTAATGCAAAGTACTATTGTTTTTCTATTCAACTCAAGTCTATTTCTTCTCCAAGATATTCATTCACACCCAAGAACATGATGAATGTGATGATTATGTGACACTCATCACCATTCTCACCTATGAACGTGTGACTAACAACCACTTCCGTTCTACATGCAAACAAGCTTGAATGTGTATCTCTTGGGTTTCTAATCTAAGATTGGAACCTTCGTGGTATAGGCTAGAATTATTGGCGGCCATTCCTGAGATCCAGAACGTCTAAACCTTGTCTGTGTTATTCTGAGTAGGATTTGGGAAGGGATGACTGTGACGAGCTTCAAACTCGCGATTGTTGGGCATGTGACAGACGCAAAAGGATCAATGGATCCTATTCCAACATGATCGAGAACCGACAGATGATTAGCCATGCGGTGACAGCGTGCGTAGAACATTTTCACTGAGAGGACGGGAAGTAACCATTGACAACGAGCCCAACATAAAGCTTGCCATGGAAAGGAGTATGAATGATTGGAAGAAGGCAATAGGAAAGCAGAGGTTCAGGAGGAACAAAGCATCTTCATACGCTTATCTGAAATTCCAACCAAAGATTTACATAAGTATCTCTATCTTTATTTTATGTTTTATTCATCTTTTAATTATCAATTCTCCGTCACCATCTGAATTTGCCTGACTGATATTTACAAGGTGACCATAGCTTGCTTCAAGCCGACAGTCTCCGTAGGATCGACCCTTACTCACGTAAGGTATTACTTGGACGACCCAGTGCACTTGCTGGTTAGTTGTGCGGAATTGTGACAAAGTGTGATTCACGTTTGAGAGCTCCAAGTCCTTTGGCGCCATTGTTGATGATCACAATTTCGTGCACCAGTCGACCTTTAGATGAATTTGGTTTTCATCTCTGTTGGTCTTTATCGTGATCGTGCAATGAATTTGTTTTTCACTTTCTGCCGATCTGATGCTTTATAATCGGGCGATGAATGTTTCAGATTAATGCGTCTTGTAAACTTGTAGAACATCTAATATATTTTATTTAAAAGAAAATGCAAATATGTACATGCGAAGTTTTTTTTTATCGGATAATTCGTGGATCTCAACTTGGTGCCTCATTAAAAAACCTTTTCAGGAAAAAGAGTGCATCCTATGCTGAGATCCTTTACCATCCTAGCTATAGTACCTTCTTAGGTTGCAGGCGTGCCACGATCTGGGAAGTTCTCACCCCTCGAGTTCGGACAGTCTGTAGTAGCGCTTCCCAAGTACTTCTATGACTCGGTAGGGTTCTTTCCAGTGCCAAATTTCCTTCTCCAGGTCGAGTTGTTCCGATATCATTTCGGATTAGGATGAGATCATTCTCATTGAAACCTCGAGGAACTACCTTTTGATTATATCTGGAAGCCATTCGACGTTTTAGTGCTTCTTCCCTGATCCGAGCTCTCTCTTGGATTTCAGGAAGTAGGTCGAGCTCTTCCCTTTGAAGTTGGGAGTTGGCCTTTTCATTGTAATGGACCACTCTAGGCGACCCTTCTTCGATCTCTACTGGGATCATTGCCTCCATTCCGTAAGCTAACCGGAAGGGTGATTCCTTTGTAGTAGAATGTGGCGTTGTTCGATATGCCCATAGGACTTGTGGGAGCTCTTCAGCCCAAGCTCCCTTTGCGTCCTGTAATCTTCGTTTTAGCCCAGCCAATACCACTTTGTTGGCGGCTTCAGCTTGTTCGTTGGCTTGAGGATGTTCTACGAAAGTGAATTGGTGTTTTATATTCAAGTCGGCCACTAACTTTCTGAAGCCTGCATCTGTGAATTGGGTGCCATTATCTGTGGTGATGGAGTATGGGACCCCGAACCTTGTGACAATGTTTCTATATAGGAATTTTCGACTTCTTTGAGCAGTGGCATTAGCTAGGGGTTCTGCCTCGATCCACTTTGTAAAGTAGTCTACCCCTACTATGAGGAATTTAACTTGTCCCGATCCCTGAGGGAAGGGTCCGAGAAGGTCGAGTCCCCATTTTGCAAATGGCCATGGTGAGGTCACACTGATGAGTTCCTCTGGCGGGGCGATGTGAAAGTTGGCATGTTTCTGGCATGGCATACATGTCTTTACAAACTCTGTGGCCTCCTTTTGTAGAGTTGGCCAACAAAATTCTGCCCGGAGTACTTTTTTGGTAAGTGCTTGTGCTCCGAGATGGTTGCCACAAATGCCACTGTGTATTTCTTCTAAAACTTCCTTTGTATTGGAAGTCGGCACACATTTTAACAATGGTATTGAAATCCCTCTTTTGTATAGAGTATTATTTATGATAGTGTAGTGTTGTGCCTCCCGCTTTAACCTCTTTGCCTCCTTTTCATCTGTGGAGAGTGTTTCTGTTTTGAGGTAGTTAATTATGGGGGTCATCCATCCTTGATCCTGACCTGTTATGGCTAGGACTTTTTCTTCTTCCGAGATGGATGTACTCTGCAGTATTTCTTGGATGAGGCTCCTATTGTTGCCCCCTGGTTTGGTGCTGACTAGCTTTGAGAGTCCGTCAGCTCGGGCATTCTGTTCACAGGGTATGTGGTAGATCTCATATTCCTGGAGTTGTCCAAGCTGTTCCCTGGTTTTACCCAGGTACTTTTCCATAGTGGGATCCTTGGCTTGGTAGCTCCCCGTTATTTGTGAAGTGACCACCTGTGAGTCGCTGAAGATAATGAGCCTTTGAGCACCGACCTCTTTAGCCAGCTTCAAACCAACTAGTAGTGCTTCATATTCCGCCTGGTTGTTTGAGGCAGGGAACCCGAATTTGAGGGAAAGTTCAATTTGGGTTCCTTGGTTGCTTTCAATTATCACACCTGCGCTGCTTCCAGTTTTATTTGAGGAACCATCCACATAGAGATTCCATTCTGTGGGGGTTTCCGGAGTGTCTGTAAATTCTGCAATGAAGTCGGCTAAGTATTGTGATTTGATGGCTGTCCGAGCTTTGTATTGAAGGTCGAACTCAGACAACTCGACTGCCCATTGCAAGATTTTGCCTGCTAGATCTGTTTTCTGCAATATCCCTTTTATGGGCTGGTTGGTCCGAACCTTAATAATGTGAGCTTGGAAGTACGGGCGAAGTCGTCGAGATGTTAGTATGAGAGCATAGGCAAATTTCTCTATTTTTTGGTAGTTCAGCTCGGACCCTTGTAGTGCTTTACTGATGAAGTATACAGGTTATTGCCCCTTGTCGTCCTCTCGGACTAGTGCTGAGGCTACTGCCCGACTTCCTATTGTGAGGTACAATATGAGTGGCTCTCCCTCTCGTGGTCGAGTTAGGATAGGCGGTTGCCCCAGGAATCTTTTAAAATCTTGGAAGGCTTGCTCGCACTCCTTTGTCCATTCAAACTTCTTTCCCTTTCTTAGAGTGGCGTAGAAGGGGAGAGACCTTATTGCTGATCCCGCTAGAAATCTGGACAAGGCTGCCAACCTCCCGTTGAGTTGTTTTACCTCTTTGACACAAGTTGGGCTCTTCATGTCGAGTATGGCCTGGCATTTATCCGGATTTGCCTCGATTCCTCTTTGTGTGAGCATAAAACCCAAGAATTTGCTAGCTTCTACTGCAAAGGTGCATTTTGCAGGATTGAGTCGCATGCCATGCTTTCTTAAAGTGTCGAACACTTGGGCCAGGTTGGACAATAATGTCTCTTCGCTTTGTGTCTTTATCAACATGTCGTCCACATAGACCTCCATGATCTTTCTGATATGATCTGAAAAGACTTTATTCATTAACCTTTGATAAGTAGCTCCCGCGTTTTTAAGACCAAAAGGCATTACGATGTAGCAATAGTTTGCTTTTGGTGTTAGAAACGAGGTTTTTTCTTGATCAGGTGGATACATTGGGATTTGATTGTATCCAGAATATGCATCCATAAATGAGAGGTATTTATATCTGGATGAGGCATCCACCAGAGCGTCGATACTTGCGAGTGGATAAGGATCTTTTGGGCAGGCTTTGTTGAGATTAGTGTAGTCAGTGCACATTCGTCACTTCCCATTTGACTTTTTCACCAAGACGACGTTAGCTAGCCATAGTGGGTATTTGACTTCTCTTATGAATCCTGCCTCCAGTAGGGCTTGTACCTGCTCTTCCACAGCTTGGGATAGTTCTGGCCTGAGTTTTCTTCGTCTCTGCTGTACTGGCCGAGATCCTAGGTAGACCGCCAACTTGTGGCACATTAGTTTGGGGTCTATTCCTGGCATGTCTGCAGCTTTCCATGCAAAGAGATCGACATTATCTCGTAAGAACTGTATAAGTGATTTTTTTATGTCACCTCTTAAAATCGTTCCAATATTGGTTGTTTTGTCCGGAATATCTTCGATCTGGACTTTCTCTACTTCACCTTCAGGTTGTGGACGGAGTTCTTCTCGCCTCTGAACTCCACCAAGTTCAATTGTGTGGAATTCTTCTCCTCTGCCTCTGAGGTTTAGACTTTCGTTGTAACAACGGCGCGCCATCTTTTGATATGCTTTTATTGTAGCTATCCCTTCTGCAGTTGGGAATTTTATGCATAAATGTGGAGTTGAGACTATTGCGCCGAGTTGATTTAATGTTGTCCGACCTATTAAGGCATTATAGGCTGAACTCACGTCGACCACGATGTAGTCTATCTTGAGTGTTTTGGATTGGTTTCCTTTTCCGAAGGTTGTGTGTAGTGAGATGTATCCCAGTGGTTGCACTGGGGTGTCTCCCAGTCCGAACAAGCTGTTTGGATATGCTCTAAGCTCTTTTTCTTCTAAGCCGAGCTTGTTGAAGACAGTTTTGAATAAGATGTCGGCGGAGCTCCCTTGGTCTATCAGTGTGCGGTGAAGATTTGCATTTGCTAGTATAATGGTGATGACCATGGGATCGTCGTGTCCCTAGATGACACCTGATGCATCTTCTTTGGTAAACGTAATTGTCGGGATGTCGGGTGCTTCCTCCTTTCCCTCGATATGATATACTTCTTTGAGATATCTTTTGCGAGATGATTTGGAGATTCTCCCTCCTGCAAATCCTCCATGTATCATATGGACATGTCTTTCTGGTGTACGAGGTGATTGCTCGGTTCGTCCAACATCCTGTCCCTTCTCCTTTTTCTTTGCTCATCATCCCGGGTGGCCAGATACCGATCTAGTTTTCCCTCTCTTACTAATTTTTCTATGACATTTTTTAAGTCAAAACATTCGTTGGTGGAATGTCCACGGATTCGATGGTATTCACAATATTCGGTCCGATTTTCTCCTCCTTTTTTGCCTTTGAGTGGTCGAGCTGGGGGTATTTTTCTTTGTGGCAGACTTCTTTGTAGATATCCACAAGGGACACCTGAAGAGGGGTATAATTATGATATTTTTTAATTTTTTCCCATGTCAATCTTCCTTCTTTTTGGACTCTTTATCCTTGTCCCGGGAGGGATAGATGAATCCAGATTTTGAGGTCTCTCCTAGTCGAGAATTTTTCTCCATGTTGATGTATTTCTCCGCTCGTTCTTGCACTTCATTCAGATATGTGGGGTATTTCTTTGATATGGATTGGCTAAAAGGTCCCTCTCGTAGGCCATTGATGAGGCCCATGATGGCGGCCTCTGTTGGTAGGCTTTCTATGTCTAGACATGTTTTATTGAATCTTTCCATGTAGTTGCGAAGACTTTCCTGATCTCCTTGCTTGATTCCTAATAGACTGGGGGCGTGCTTAGCCTTATCTTTTTGGATAGAGAATCTGGCTAGAAACTTTTTGGCTAAGTCGTCAAAGTTTGAGATGGACCTCGGAGGTAAATTGTCGAACCATCTAATTGCTGTCTTTGTAAGAGTTGTTGGAAACGCTTTACAGCGAACTGCATCTGAGGCGTCGGTGAGGTACATTCTATTTCTGAAATTGCTGAGGTGATGGTTGGGATCTGTAGTGCCATCGTACAAAGCCATATCCAGAAGTTTGAAGTCCTTAGGGATTTTGGTCTTCATGATCTCCCTAGTGAATGGATCTTGATCCTTGCGAGAGTTGTCCTCAGGAGTGGACCGAGTAGCTTTGGTTTTGAGATCGGCTTCGAATTTTAGAAGTTTATCTTCTAACTCTCGGCGTCGCCTTACCTCTTTTTGTAGATTCTTCCCAACTTCTCGTTTATGATGGCTTTCTTTTTCAAGTTGCTTTAAACGGTCTTGAAGCGCTTCTAATACTCCCGGATTTGATGAGTTTTTGTCCCTGTTAGATTCCGGGGTGTCTTTTAGTGTAGTGTCCGCATTTTTGTTCGGTGTTCTATCTTCTAGATCTAAATCGTGGTCGTTGTCATGGTCGTCCGCCATGGTGATGGGATGACTTCCAGGTCCCCGGCAACGGCACCAATGTTCCGAGGGTTACCTGAAACTGTAGGTCGATCTCGGACGAGATCTTCTGTACTTGGTCGGAGATGACGTGTCCGGCTGGTGGGTGGCGGCCGGAGCTGTCGTGTCTGACTGGTTGGACTGGATGCGCTGCTGATCCTTCGCCACCGGAGGGTGGTGGTACCTGCAAGGGACTCCGATGCTTAAGTTAGCAAGGGTATTGAGCAGGTTTTTAGTAGAATCAGAGTATGAGTTATAACTGGGTGCTCCAGTGTATTTATAATGGTGTGGTGTGACCTTTTTAGAGAAGATAAGTTAGTTATCTTATCTTATCTTTATCTTAGAGTGAGGTCATCTTATCTCCAAGGGAACCACCCTTATCTCTTGTAGGCTTGGGCCACCTTTGGATTTGGGTCGTGTTCCTCTGTCTGGGCCCTTTACTGGGCTTTTCTGGAAATTTGGTCGATCTCTTTGAGAAGAGGTCGGATAGTCTGACCTAAAGAGGTCGGTCACTTTGTTACTGAACATCCCGGGTCGGGTAGCTCGACCCAGGGTGTGAACGGGGACTTTTTTGTATTTAAATTTTGTCAGGGATGTATTTGTCAAAAATTTAAAAAGTCAGGGACTTATCTGTCTTTTTCCCTAGATTTTATTGTCTATTTTATTTAAGTAAAATAGTTAAATCTAAAAATGCAAGGTTTTTAGAGTATGATATATAAAGTGGGAGAAATCGTTTTTTTAAGATTGATGAAAATGATAATATTTGTCAAACCTCTATATGTATAAGAGTGATTATTCAATACAATATCCATATAGATAGTATCAATATAAAATAATATATTACTGATGAAAATAATGTTTTAATAAATTATATAGTGGAGGATCAAACTCTTCGAAATAAAAATGTTCTTCAAAAAATATTGTTCAAGAGTAATCTTAAAAAGAAGAAGAATCTGTTGTGCCACTACCTTTACAAGAGACCGATGACACAATATTAAGAAGATCAACTAAAATAAAAAAAATCTTCCATTTCTAATGAATATGTAGTGTGTCCTTAATAAACAACTGCACGAGACCAAACACCGGCGGCGAAAACAACTTCCTCTAATCCGTGTTGGCGGCAGTATGGAGAATGCGGCTGCCGAAGGCCAAGCTCCCAATGCCAGACATCGCTTCAACAGCAGAGCCATCAATAATAGGGAGACTTCGTCACAGTCTCCGGCGCCATCAATTCCCGCTCTGAGATTCACCACCGCGGCCGTAAGAGGATGCAAAGTCCCCGAGCAAAATGTTGTTCACAGCACGCCTCCTGTAACGGTTGAATAAGTAGCTATTTGATTTGGTAGTGGTTTGTATCAGTCAAAAGTTCATCTTGTTCGCGGCATAGTGAAAGATGTGAAAGCTCAGAAGATTATCCTCTGTGATGAGACCAAGGTTCCATATAGTTTGTTGGTATGGTCTAGTAGAGACAATAACAGGGCATCCATGTTTAATGTGCAGTTTTAATTTAAACTATTTAATGCACATTAGGTGTTTGTGTTATTGGTTTATCAGAAATTTGAGGTTGTCTATTCTCTATGTTTTTCTTGCAGGTTATGTTTGAGCTAGGATGATGCTAGAGTAGATGTTCAATCTAGAACTTTAATTTGGTTTCTTACCCATGTCTTTGATGTTTAATAATCTTATGCTTGGTTTAATTAAATTATTGCAACTTTCAATTAAGGAATTAAGAAATAAGAATAAAAATCTGCATGTTGCTAAAATGACACCTTTTCATGTTCATAAACATAGAACAGATATAAAAAAACATACATATGGCAGTAGTATTTGAAAAATGTGTATGGCTTTGTTGTTCGTATTTTTTATGGAACCAGGGTTTATCATAGATAACACAAACTTTGACAAAAGCATGCATATCATCACATGGGGTATCCAACATGCTTCAATTCAAGGTGAAGACCTTTATCTTGTATTAGATCAAACCTCAGGTATACAATAATAATCTACTATATGCTTCTAATCACCCAATTCTTTTACATTATTATTTTTTATTCTATATATATTTCTTTGCTAATTAATAAGCTAATTCTTCCCATTGAATACTGCAGACTTTATTTGGGATAAGACTTAACACTTTTCATCATGATGACATATGAGTAATAACAACCTTCTTTTAAATAGATTGAATTATTCACAAACTTCTTTTAATTTGTTTCTTTAAGATTTTGAAAGACATTATTATTTTTATCTCATTCCGTTGTGTGTAAAAAGCACTCTGCAATTTGTGAAGCATTTAGCAAAACTGATGTAGGGTAGGGTCTTTTTCGTTCCATTCTTCTAATATACAATCATCTTTGTAAGGTTTTATAGTGGTTCAAAAGAAAAATGTCTCCAAGCCATCAATTGTTGAAGCACCAAAATGCTATGTGCCACCGGTGTCTTGATGAAGCTTCTTAAGACTGTAGTTTATCTTCTTGTAAGTCTCATTACTTTTCACCGTCTTACCATTCAGTTAACTTGTCTCAATCCTTTTCTCTATAGGTTACTTTCAATTTGAATGCCTAAATTTTATTTAATTGTTGACATAGTGATTTTAAGAACAATTGATCTTATAATGAAGAGATGAATGCATTAGGTTCTTTTGATCGGTCATTAAAGTTAAGTGAAGTACTTTCTGAGAAAGATCATGTAGGGACATGGCTTTTTTTTGTGTGCTCAAACTAGAATGTGGTAGTGTCATTGTGTATTAGAAGTTTTATTCAATTTATTTATGATAAGTAAACTCTCAACTATAATGAAGCCTATTCTGGCATACCACCCTCTTAAATCATTCCATTTGAAAAATGTTAACCTACAATAATATAGCTGCTTGTAGCTGCCAATTATTGCTTTATTAGTAATCACTAATTTAGTAATTCTCGACATCCATAGTGAAGACTTTTGTGACATCCCACCTTCTTTAAAAACATTCAATTAGAAAAAAAAATGGATGCATGTGGCTGGCAATTGTTGCATTTAGTTGTGTTAAAATATCTCCATTAGGAGTCAGGTCTTTTATTTTTCATCATTTCAGGAGATTCGAAAAACTTGCTGTGAGCTCTTAGATAAAGGATGCTATGGAGAACTTATGTGGCAAAATGCATTCCAAGTTCTTGGCTTTCCTAAGGTAAACGTAAACAATATATATTCCTCATTCCCATTTAAGCAGGTAGCATTTATATGCTTTCAAATGCCAAGAAATTAACAGTCAGGATTGCCATTTTTTATACGAGAAGTGTTAGGGGGCTAGCAAATTTTGTGATTTGTAGTCATCAATTAGCCATCATTAATGTTTTTAATGGTGTGAGATTACATCTAATGGTGTAGGATTACTCATATTTCTCTTTTGCTAATTAAATGCTGACTAGATTTTAATAAAATTGCTGGCCTCTTAGACTTTCTCTTTCTATATATATATGTGTGTGTGTGTCTGTGTATTGTGTGTATAGTTCTTTAATTGAGTACGAACATACTTTCTGAAGTATAAGACATTTTTCCTTTGTTATTGATTTTGTAGGATATGTGAGGAGGTTGTAGAAGTGAACTAGTGAAGCATGAATTAATTGAGCAGCAAAAGTATATCTCAGCTCAAGGTATTCTTGTACAATACTTAATGACTGGTGTCAGCGGTGAATTGGAAGAGTGGAATAAGTCGAGTCGCGATCTTGCTGAAATTCAATCATTGCCACATAAGTACATGCTGTTACTCCACCATGTTGAGGGTTTAGGTTTATGTCTTAATTTATCAACTTTTGAGCCAGGTGTTATATTGTGTAATTAGGTGATAAATGAGCTCTTACATATATTTTGGATGAATTGAAATTATTGAGATAAAAGTTGAATTACGTTACTTGATTAATGTAAAGTAGATGCTAGCTTCTAAGAGATATTATTTGATAGTGAATTAATATGGCTGCTGAATTTTCTATTGAGTTCTTGATATTGAGCATTGAGGCTATAATAAAATGGTTTGGAAAGATGGTGGTAGTTTTAACCTAGCACAAGTATTCAAAAATAATAAATTGTTAAATTACACAGTTGGTTTCTATATTTTTCGTGAAATTGTAAATTGGTTTTTACACTTTAAAAGTTTATAATTGAGTCCCTAAAGAGAATTAAAATTCGCAATTTAGTCTCCGTTGTTCAAAAAGTGTTTGATTTAACAGAATATTCTCAGCATATTCTCTATTTTAAACATGTGAGTTATACATGTTTGATAATAGGGATCAATTTGCAATTTTAGTGAAAGTATGGAGATCAATTATGTAATTTAACCATTTGAAAATGACCAAAAACTCCCTAGGCTATCTGAACCCACTCCGCCTCTCCCCAACTCTCTCTCTTTCACTTTCTCACTTTCCAAAATGACATCTCAACCCTAGTGCTCTGTCTCTCACCTTGGTTCACCGTAACCACGCCAGATCCACCGCATTTGTGCTCACAAGTCGGGTCTCGCCTGCTTCCTCCATCTCGCCTCTCTCATCCGGCGACTTTTTCTTCTTTTCCAATCCCAATACTGAACACTGATAAATGGAAGAGAACAATTCCAATCCCAAACATGTTCAAAGCGAACAATTTAATGTCTAAGAAAAAAATAGCAATAAATCAACATAAAAATAGCAACTCAATTTATCAGTGGATCCAGCGCAGCGACGAAGGCGAGAGGCACGGCGATGGTGAGCCGAGGTGAGAGACAGAGAGCGCTGGAGTTGGGGTGCCATTTTAGAAAGTGAGAAAGTAAGAGTGAGATAGTTGGAGAGTGGCGAGGTGAGTTCAGATAGCCTAGGGAGTTTTTGGTCATTTACAAATTGGTCCCTATTGTCAAACATGTGCAATTCACATGTTTAAAATAGAGAATATGCTGAGAATATTCTGTTAAATCAAATATTTTTTGAATAGCGGGGACTAAATTACAAATTTTAATTCTCTTTAGGGACCCAGTTACAAACTTTTAAAGTGTAGGAATAAATTTACAATTTCACTAAAAGTATAGGGACCAACTGTGTAATTTAACCATAATAAATCTAACACTAGAGATATTGTGATGGTTTAAAACAGTTATTAAATAAAGAAAAAAGATGTCGCATGCAGGAATTAAAAACTTAGTGATGGTTTCAAACCACTACTAAATATATTGTGATAGTATAAAAAGTCACTAAATATAGGAAAAAGTTATAGTAGAAATAAGTAACTTAATGACAGTTTCATACCGTCGTTAAATATATTGTGATGCTTTAAAACAGTCACGAAATATAAGAAAAAACTGTCACATAATTTAGAAACTAAGTGACAATTTCATACTGTCGCTAAATATAGCATAAAACGCTTAGATAAGTGTTACAAATTAGTAACAATCTTTTATTTCCAAAACCATCACAAACAACTTAGTGACTCTTTACTAACGGTGGTCCAAAACTATCGCTATGTCACCTGGTGACCTTCAAATCAGTGACACTTTCTTAACTGTCGCGAAAAAATTTAGTGACGGTTAAAACTGTCACTAAGCATTAAAAAAAGGGTCGTTAAAATGTTGTTTTGTTGTAGTGTTTGGGCTTCAAATTAAACAAATTCCTCAAGGCATCTTTGTGCATCAAGTAAAATATGCAAAGGAGCTAGTTAAGAAATTTGGATTGAAATATTAGAAGCGTATGGGCCCTCCTATGCATCCAAACATCAAAATGGAAAAGGACGAACATGGCAAGGATGTGGATGAGTCACAGTATAAAGGGATGATTAAGTCTTTGATGTACTTAGCCTTATTATGTCCTGACCTCATTTAAAGTGTGGGCTTATGTTCAAGATTTCAATTTCAACCGAAGGAATCCCACCTTGCTGCAGTAAAAAGAATAATCCAATATGTTCATGGAACAACCAACTATGATTTATGGTATCCTAAAATTGATTCTTTTAATCCTATTGCTTTTAGTGATGCTGATTTTGCAGGTGATAGAGTAGATAGTGAAGCACAAATGGCATATGTTATTTTCTAGGCAAATCTCTCAATGATCGGTGTAGTAAGAAGCAACCTACATTTGAGGCCGATTGCATAGCAGTTGAGTAGCATTCCTCTGCTGCTCCTAGCTAGGTTCTATGATTGAAAACTCAACTGATTGATTATAAGATTAAGGTTGAAAATATTCTCCTTATGTGCGACAACATGAGTGTCATTAACATTTCAAAAAATCTTGTTTTGTAATCTCGTACTAAAAATATTGAAGTGAAATATCACTCAATACGTGAATATGTACAAAAATAAAATATTGATGTTTAATTCATCAAATCAAATGATCAATTGCTGATATTTTTACTAAACTCTTAACTGATGATAGGTTGTATCAATTAAGAATTGCTTTGAGTATTTTAAGTAATGCTTATTTATTTTGATTGAACTGACGAGATCTTTTGAGTTTTTGTCCTGTAGGACATGATGACATATTCTGGACAGATGATGAACAACTTCAAATTTTCAAGCGGCCACCTTTATATTCTTCTTGATTGATTTTGTGATCTCAAACATTTTTTTCAAAAATATTATCTTCCTGTATGAAAACAGATTTTAATCAATTATTTTTTGTATTAATCATTCTATTTATTTTGAAAATCTTTCCTAAAATTTCTTTTCAAATTAATTTCAAGATCTTTCCTATTTGAAAGGAATTTTATTTTAGTCCTGCATTAGATATAAAACATCTTGTCTTCCACAAATATTTTCATAACTGCTCTTTTTTCAGCATTGATCACCACCATTCTACATTCCTCTCACACACATTTTATATAACCACCCTAGTATAAAGTTAAAATGGCATGAAGAAAGATAATCACTAGAAGAGGAGGATATCACTCATACCCTCAAACATGCCTTTCTCAACCTTCTACCTCTACCATCTTTCTTGACACCACTTCTCTATCACCACCATACCATATCACTTAACCTCCTACCACTATTGCATTTATGGTGAGAACTAAGATCTCCACTCGTCGCTTCGTTGCTGCTCCCCAAAACCCAATTCTTCACACCCTAACTCTTCGTGAGGCAAGAGGCCAATCACTGAGGAAGAAGAAACCTGTGAAGCTTTTCCTCCTCCTTCTAAAATCCGTAGTATGGATTCTCATTTCTCTCTCCATCCCATTATTGAGCCAAGACTGCATGACCCTATAGCCTCCAAATCTAAATATGCCAAGATTTTAAAAGAAAATTTTGATTCCAATAAGTTATTGAATTTAACAAATTGTCATTTCTTTCAAAATGGCATCATTGATAGTCCCATAGTTACTCCAAAATTGGCTTCACTCAAAACCTTAGTTGAGAAAGGTTTGGATTTTACTCAAACCATTAGTCGAGGATGGCTGCCTTTGTTCGCTATTTACGATAAAGCGTATCCTAATTTGGTGAGGCAATTTTATTCAAATATGAAATATGAAGATGCCAAGGTGGTTTTGTATGTGAAAAGCAAAATCATTGTTCATAATAAGGAACGCATTTGAGAAATATTAGAATATTAAGGTATTGGAATCGATGTTTTCACTTTTGAAAAGTGGGATCCTGACCTTCATGTTAGCATAAACACTACTCTTATGATCATCTGTGAACAAGTAACTCTTTGCTTCGGCCTAACACCCACTCATAAAATCCTTGGCCTAGTTAACGCCCAACCCCATTGCATCATCACACTTTATCCTACCTCAAAGTGGCTCCTTCTAATGTGTAACTTTTTGGGATACTCTAGTGTTGTATGCTCTCATTTAAGGGATTCACATCTCTTTTGTATACTTGATGATGAGGCATATGTATGAATGTGTGAAAAGTGAGAAAAATTCTACTTTGCTTTATGTCCTTTTTCTTACAAAATTTTTTGCATACTTTAATGTTAATTTATTTGCTGAAATTGCCAAGGAGCATAACTCATTCTTAAAAGGAGGTGGTGCAATGAGAAGAACTAGTGTACAATACACCACCATTGAACCTCCTAAGGAATTTCGGATGCTAGAATCTCTCACTGATCCGAAAAAGAAAAACAAGGGTTCTAAAATCAAGGTTCTTTTGTCAAAGATGTGATCCATAAGGTCTCTAACCTTGCTGATTTGATGATAATGCACAAAATGCAAAGGAGAGACGAAGCTAACCTTGAATTGAAGATTAGAAAATTCCAGCAAAGGATCGGTATTGTTGAGCAATACGTTTAGGAGCTTGATGACTTTTCTATTTCTCTGAGGAAGAAGAAGAAGCGAAAGGATCAACTGGTGGATCTGATTTTGATGCCTAAATGATATTTTTGCTGCTATTATTCTGATGAAACATTTTAGAGTTTTATCTCCTAACTGTTTATTTTGCTACACTATTATGGATAACTGTAATTGTTATTAACCACCTTTATTATGAACTGTTAGAACTTTTTTTGGCTACATGTACCTTTTTTCATTTCCCTCCTTGATGGCAAAAGGGGGAGAAATTAAAGAGATTTAACTTTTATGATTTATGTCTTATGGACTATATTATGCATAGACTTATTTTCGATGTTTTTGGTATCCCTTGCTTTGATATTGGTTTTAATTGCTCTGATATGTATTATTTTTGTGCTCCGGTACCTTATATTATAAGCACTATATTTTGTCTAGTATATCTTTGCTATGTGTATGTTGTTTTAGTATATGATCAAGAACCAAAGCTTTGTGCTCTTATTCCTAATTGATGGATGCTTGATAAACCACTATTCTATGGTTTATAATGTGTTTAATTGTGTGGTTTTTATCATGATCTTTACCCACTTATTCATATGATTAGCATGCATTTATATTTCCTTCCTAAAATTATTACATGATTGAAAACTTGCTTCCTAGAGACTTTTAATTATGTATTTTAATTCTCCTTTATTCCATTCGATGCCGTGATTTGTGTGTTAAGTGTTTCAGGCTTTATATGGCATGAATGGGTTGGAGATTGGAAAGGAAGCTTACAAAAATGGAAGAAACACAAGAAATTGAGGAGATGACCAGCGAGAAGCGACGCGGCCGCATGCTCACGCGACCGCGCGGAAGAGAGGAAATCACAGTGACGCGGCCGCATGGCTCACGCGACCGCGCGGATTGGAATAGCACAAGTGACGCGGAGGCGTGGACGACGAGCCCGCGTGGCAAAGCAAAACACCGAATAACGCGTCCGCATGAATGACGTGATCGTGTGGCATGCGCGATCTGCATAATCTGCAGAATTTTTTGGGGGCGATTTTGGGCCCTGTTTTGACCCAGTTTTCGGCCCGGAAAGGCAAACTAGAGCCAGAGAACATGCAGAAACCAAAAAACAACATTCATTCTACACAAGTTTTAGTTTTTAGATCTAGTTTTACTCCTCCTCTAGGTTTTCTCCCTACACATTCATAGTTCTTAGGATTTTGTTTTCTATTGCTCTTTGCATTGGGATATTGAGAAGAGTTATTACCTCATCAAGACTTCGTCATTCTAGTTCGTTTTCTTTACTTGGCTTTACTCTTCCATGTCCTTTAATGCGCCGTTGCCGGGGAGTTGCAATAGAGTGCTAAAGTTATTAATTGGAATTTATTTATTTTCATTTTATTTTATCTTGCTACTATGAGCTGCTTGTTTCTTTCATTAGATGACGCGTTCACTTCCTGATCCAAACTTGCCAGTATTCGATCCTGAGATTGAAAGAACTATTTCACGAATAAGGAAAGCTCGGCGTCGGTTAGTCCTCTATGAGGGCGGATCTGCAACGTCACTTGAGAAAGAAACCAGTCCCCGTTCTACTGATTTGGTTGATTTACGTGCAGGTAACATGGCAGCAGCTAGGAGAGTTACTATCCAAGAGGCTAGAGCCCCTGATTTTACAATGCAACCATTTCAAGCGCATCACCTAGTGGTGGCTACAGACTTTGAAATAAAGACCGCACTGCTTAATTTGATGCCCAAGTTTTATGGCTTGCCTGCTCAAAAGCCTATCAAGCACCTGAGAGATTTTCAAGCAGCCTGTTCTACCGTCAGGCGTGATGGTGCAGATGAAACTTCAATTTTGCTGAAAGCTTTCCCATTTTCTCTTGAGGGGAAGGTAAGAGAGTGGTACTACACTCAACCCGCAGCAACTGTATCCAACTGGGATACACTGAGAAGAGAATTCTTGGAAAAATTCTTTCCAGCTGAAGTTACTGATAAACTGAGGAAAGACATTTCCATGATTATTCAAGATGAATCTAAGACTCTCTATGAATACTGGGAGCGCTTCAATAATCTTCTGGAAGCATGCCCCCACCATATGATTGACAAGATAGTGTTACTCGGTTACGTCACACAGGGCATGAAGCCCCAAGATAAGACCACATTGGAAAGTGCTATCAATGGATCTATGAAAAAAGTATAAGACCACTGACGAGGCATGGCAATTGATCAGCGACTTAGCTGAATCTACTCGAAATCACAGGCAGAAACAAGGCCGTTCAAAAGCCGTTGCAGAAGTATCCTCTAGCAGAGAGACTGCTGCTCTAACTCAGAGTATCTGTGAAATGACCAACTTACTGAAGCAGATGCAATTGAATCAACAACAAGTTCAGCAAGCTCAACCTTCTCCACCACAGCAAGGCCAACAGTTAGTCTCACAGAGAGTTTGCAGAATCTGTACTGATTATAGCCACTATACTGATGAATGTCCGCAGCTCCAGTAGAAAGACAACACCGTGGCAGCCACTCATAACTTCTATGACCGCCCCAACCAAGGGTACAATCAAGGTGGCAACTACAACCATGGATGGCAGGACAATTCTAACCAGAATTAGAGGGACAACAACAACAACAGAGGAGGCAGAGACAATCAGGGAAATCAGAGGTGGAATAATAACAACAACAGGCAGCAGAACCAGAACCAACCTTACAGAGCACCTCACCTGAGACAATCCCAAGGACCACAGAATACCCAACAGCAGCCCTCTCAAATTACTTATCCTTCCTCATCTTCTAATGATGATTTACTACAATCCATTGATCGGAGACAACAGACCATGGAAAATAACATTAATGCCACTCTAAATGGTCTGAACGCTACTTTACAAGCTCTTATCTCACAGATTAGATCAATGAATAACTCTAATAACCAGGCTTTGAGCTCCAGTGGAATTCCCTCTCAACCATTACCCAATCCAAGGGGTGGCATTAATGCCATCACCCTAAGGTCCGGAACCACACTGCAGGAGAGGAATCAGGAGGAGCCAAGCCCACCAGAACACGCCTCAGCTGAAGAGGTAGTAGAAATAGAAGATGTTGAAGAGGAAGAGGACATACATGACATAGCTGAAAAAGAAGACGTTCAACCACAGGAGGAAGCATCAAAAGGCACAGATACTGCAGAAGACACCACTTCTATTCCATTTCCACAACTTGCAAGGAAGCCCAGGAAGTAGCTGGAACCTGATCCCAAAATGGTAGAGATATTCAAAAAGGTTGAGGTAACTGTTCCTCTTTTTGATGTTATTCAACAGGTACCTAAATATGC
>NC_029792.2:15836258-15851911 GCF_000816755.2 Arachis ipaensis
TGGAGTTTGGCAGACATAGTAGGCATCAACCCTCAAGTCTGTGAGCATAGAATATTTTTAGAAGAGGGAGCAAGACCTGTCCGTCAACCCCAGAGAAGACTGAACCCCACTATCCTAGAGGTTGTTAGAAAGGAAGTGACCAGACTACTAGAGGTAGATATCATCTATCCCATCTCGGACAGTGAATGGGTAAGCCCAGTACAAGTAGTGCCAAAGAAGTCTGGAGTCACTACAGTGAAGAATGAGCATGGAGAGCTCATAGCAACCAGAGTACAGAACGCTTGGAGGGTCTGCATTGATTACAGACGCCTCAACCAAGCCACTCGTAAGGATCACTATCCTCTTCCATTCATTGATCAAATGCTGGATCATCTGTCAGGTAAATCAAATTATTATTTTTTATATGGTTACACAGGTTATTTCCAGATTCATATAGCTCCTGAGGATCAGGAAAAGACCACTTTTACATGTCCTTTTGGGACTTATGCTTACAAGAGAATGCCCTTTGGCTTGTGCAACGCACCAGCTACCTTCCAAAGGTGCATGATGAGTCTTTTTTCTGATCTTATTGAGGACTGTATGGAAGTTTTTATGGATGATTTTAGTATTTATGGCGATTCCTTTAGCCTTTGCTTGGATGGATTATCTAGAGTATTAGATAGATATGTCAGTACAAACCTTGTATTAAATTTTGAAAAATGTCACTTTATGGTTAAACAAGAGATTGTACTAGGACATGTTGTGTCTAATACTGGCATTTCTGTAGATCCAGCAAAGGTGGATGTTATTTCTAGTTTACCTTACCCCTCTTCTGTGAGGGAAGTCCGTTCGTTCCTTGGCCATGCAGGTTTTTACAGGAGATTCATTAAGGACTTCAGTAAGGTAGCACTTCCCTTATCTAGGCTACAGCAGAAAGATATTGAGTTCGAGTTCAGTGAGGATTGCAAACAAGCGTTTGATAAGCTGAAGACCGCCCTGACTCAAGCTCCAATTGTGAGAGGACCAGACTGGAGCCAACCATTTGAAATAATGTGCGACGCTTCCAACCATGCAGTAGGAGCTGCACTGGCTTAGCGTGAAGGTAAGGATCCTTTTGTTATTGCTTATGCGTCTAAAACTCTAGATGCCGTACAGTCCAATTACACTACTACTGAGAAAGAGCTTCTTGCTATTGTTTTTGCTCTGGATAAATTCCGAGCCTATTTACTTGGTTAGAGGCATGTCACTCATCTGAGAGTGGAGGAAATTTTGACCCTTAAAGAACTGCTAGAAAAATCTTGGACTATGGATTTTGGTGGCCTACTCTTTTTAGAGACGCTGCTGAATTTTGTAGATCTTGTTTCCCATGCCAAAAATTTGGTAATATATCCAGGAGGGATGAGATGCCTCAACAAATTATGCTTTTCTGTGAAATTTTTTATGTTTGGGGCATCGACTTTATGGGTCCATTTTCAAATTCTAATGGTTATTTTTATATATTGTTAGCTGTGGATTACGTTTCCAAATGGGTAGAAGCAATTCCTACCCGCACTGATGATGCTAACACTGTTGTTTCCTTTGTGAGAAACCACATTATTTGTCGCTTTGGATCACCACGAGCAATCGTGAGCGATCAAGGCACCCATTTTTGTAACAGGAGACTAACAGGATTAATGAAGAGGCATGGGATAATTCATAAGGTTGCAACAGCCTACCATCCTCAGACTAATGGGCAAGTCGAGGTGTAAAACAGAGAGATAAAGTGTATCTTGCAGAAGATAGTCAAACCTCATAGAAGAGACTAGAGCACCAGGCTACAAGATGCACTCTGGGCATACAGAACAGCATACAAAACACCCATTGGGATGAGTCCCTTCCGCTTAGTTTATGGAAAAGCTTGTCATCTCCCTATTGAAGTAGAGCACAAAGCCTTTTGGGCAGTAAAGGAGTGCAACATGGGAATTGAGAAAGCCGGAGCTGAAAGGAAGTTGCAACTGCAAGAACTGGAAAGCCTTCGCCTAGAAGCTTATGAGAACTCAAGACTATACAAGGAGAAGATGAAGGTTGTACATGATCAGCACATCAAGAGAAAAGAGTTCCAACCTGGGGACTTAGTCCTCCTTTACGAATCTCGACTGAGACTCATGCCAGGCAAGTTGAGATCAAGATGGGATGGTCCATACAGAGTAGAGAAGGCCGAACCATACGGAGTTTATCACCTAAGCCATCCTTCAAGCTCTGAACTTATCAAAGTTAATGGACATTGTTTAAAGCTATACCATGGAGAGAGGATGCAGAAAAACAAGGAGCTCGAGATCTTCCTCTTGGAAGATCCTCACATAGCCGAAGATTGAGCTAATGGAGCGTCCAACTTACGGACGTTAAAGCAAAGTGCTAGGTGGGAGACAACTCACCATGATATGATCGTTCTTTTCTTTATTCTTAGTTTTTCTATTTAATAACTCTTCTCTTTATTAGTACATTTCGTGCATCTGCATTTACATACTTTTATTTTTATATAAAAAAAATTTTACGCGACGCGACTGCCTCATTGACGCGTCCGCGTCACAGGAGATGGGAGGAATTAATAAAATGAACAGAGAGTCACGCAGGAGCGTGGCTGGAGGTATGCCAATGGCACAAATTTCCCCACGCGATCGCGTCGGTGACGCGTCCGCGTCACATGGGAACATTGGCCTCCCACGCGACCACGTGACCCACGCAGCCGCGTGCCCTGGAATTCGACGTCAAAAGGGTGTACGACCGAAAGTTGTGCTAGAGTGGTGCTGGATTGGTGCTGAAAGCACAATCCTTCGCACGCGGCCACGTGACCGACGCGACCGTATCATATCCTTTTCACGACCACTCACGCGATCGCATGCCCCACGCGATCGCGTCACCCAATATTTGGCAATTAATGACTTTGAACAGAGAGTTGTGCGAGTGCGAGGCTGCCCTCGCGCCCGTGGCATAAAACGGGTCAAGCGACCGTGTGACCGACGCGACCGCGTTAAGCGCAAGTCGCGCGACCGCATGCCCCACGCGGCCGCGTCACTTGCACCGCACAGCTTCCCTAATTTTTCACTTATCTTATCTTTTCTCTTCCCCAAATCCTATTTTCTCTTTTTCCCTCCTTCTTTCTTCTTTCTACCTTCTTCCTTCTTTCTCACTTTTTACTTTCTCTCTCTCACCTCCATTAACAAGGTTTTCTTTTCTTCTCCTCTCCTTACTTTTCTATTTTTCTTCTTATTTTTATATGTTATCTTCTTTTCTTTTCTTTTTACTTTCATTATTCATATTTTCTTTTTCTTTCTTTTTCCTTTTTACTTGGTGTTATATTTGAGTCATTATTTCTCATTATATGCTTGTGGATTGTTCTAAATTTGTTTGGCAATTATATATTACTTTTTAAAGGGTTGCTTGCATGTTCAATTTAATACTTTTCATACATTATTTCACCATGCATGCTATGTGTTTGTGAAAAAGCCCATATGGCTTATGCACTTTTCTACGTTATTCTATTCTACTATTAATTGCCCATTTTTCACAAAATCCCTTTTATATTTTATTCGTTGAAAATAATTGTCAATACAAACGTGATGGTTTGTTACGAGTGATGCTTGATCTATGCTACTCATGCCTTTGCCAACATGCCAATAAACACCTTGCATTCACTTGCCATCATATGCACTAACTATTTTCCATTGATGACTTTTCACATGTAGTCATGACCATGTGTTAACATCATTTACCTTTAAATGTGCATTCATAACCATCCTTTTCCGTTCTCTTCCTTACTCTATCTCTTTGAATTTAATTTACTTTCTCTCTCCTTTTTCAGAATGGCCACCAAGAAAGGAAAAGAGAAAGCTACTCCCAAATCAACAGCAAGGAGAGGAACAAAGAGAGCACTAGTGGCAGAGCCTTCTTCAACTGCGGTAAAGCCCTCAACAAAGAAACTTAAGAGGATTATAAAGGTTGATGATAAAGAAAAAGCCTTCCCAGCAAAGGACGCTGCGCAATTTCCCAATCGCTACTGTGAGCAGATGTTCCCCATCCTGGCAGAAAGGAGCTACAACAACGAATACCTTCTTCTCCTCCCAAACCATATTGCTACCTTTGTTGAGCCACAAATTGCACAAAGACAATGGGTTTCCTACAGAGACAGCCGAGGCAGGTCAATCTTTCTTGGGTAGTCGAGTTCTACTCCAACTTCCACCTGCCAACCCTGCAGTCTGTCTTTGTCCGTCAGAAGCAAGTCCCCATTACCGAAGAGGCCATTCAAAAAGCTTTAGATCTTCCCCCTGTTCCAGAAGGATTGGACGTCTTTCAAGAAGCCGCACCCAAGCGCCAGATGTACCAATTTGACTGGGACGCCGTTCTCAGAGTTATCGCACTACCTGGCAGCCGATGGATCTATGGATACCATCGTACCCGCTCTAAGGGAATCTCAGCTTCAGCACTTACCTTGGAGGCTCGCGTATGGGCACAGATCATGTCCCATTACGTCTTTTCGAGCACTCACGAGTCCTCCTTCATTGCGGACATGGCCGTTCTACTATGGTGCATCCTTACAGACCAACCTCTGAACCTACCAAGACACATCCGGAATGCCATGGGACACGTATAAATTGCAGGCAACTTACCTTTCTCCGCCTTGGTTTCAAATCTTATCTCAGCAACCGGAGTCTCCTTCAGAGCTGGGGACACCAAAGCCATGCTTCCACAGGATGATCAATATATCCCTAATGGAAAATATATCAGACCCTCAGCAGCCACTACAAGCCAACCTATTGAACCGGCTGCAGACATTCCTCCTTCAACACCACAAGCACCTACAACAGACCAACTGCTCCATCAGATACTCGAAAGGTTGGATCGGCAAGAACACAAAGCTAAGATGAGAGAGCACCGTAATAAGCGCCGATTCACATACCTCAAGGAGCTGATCATGGGAAAATTCAAGGACTCAGACACTCCGGACTCCACTTCCTTTACCAGTACAGGGAGCCATGATGGTCCCAACTGTGGAGATACTGCTACCAGCCCACCCCTGTTCCTGACAGATGGCACCGAGGACGGTGCAAAGCCTTAAGTGTGGGGAGGTCGGTCAGTACCTGACTTCCGGAGGTAATTTCTCTTCCCTAAACACCAATAAATTAGGATATTTAGTTAGTTTTTCTTTTATAAAATAGGATAAATTGCATAGTAATAGATTAGTTGCATGCATGTTCTACTTGATTGAAAAGACAATAAGTTTCTTCTAAGACTCTATTTTTAGAACAAAATTTCACTAATTTTAATTAAAATTTTTATGTTAAATTTGCTTGAAGTTGTATTTGGAACATGATTTTTGAACTAAAGAACACACAACCTGTGAGAATTGAGCCTTTATGCATGGTTACATTATTTAACCATAATTATTTTATTCTTGTGTGTTTACTTCTCTATGATTGTAATCTATATTTTGTTTCATCCTATATGTCCAATATTTATTATATTTATATGTTTGCATATGATTGAGGCCATTATTTATTTAGCTCACTTATCCAAATTAAGCCTACCCTTTCAATTACCTTTGTTAGCCACTTTGAGTCTTTGAATCCCATTTGTTCTATATTTTACCACATTACTAGCCTTAAGCGGAAAAACAATTATATATCCTAAACTAAATCTTTGGTTAGCTTAAGATAGAATTGTGTGTGCTAATTAAGTATGGGAAATTATGGGAACAAAAGATAATAAGGGAATGTGTCATGATAATATAATGGAAATTTGGAGACCTACTCATGTGAAATTATAAAAAAAAATTGAAAATCTATGTGCATTGATAAGCTATGTTTATTTTTATACTTATGAAAAAAATTCAATAAATAAATACGGGGACAAAACTACCCCAATGTTAAGTTAAGAATTCAAAGATCAATACTTGTATGATAAAATTAAAATAAAGAGTTGATACATGAGTATGGAATGTGAAAAGGGAAATCCTGGGTAGCTAGGTATGAATTCTAAAGTTATATAGAACATATATAGGTTATGTTAAAGCTTGGGTTAATTAAAGATTCAGTTTATAAGCTTACTTAGCCATATATGTATCCTTACCATTACCTTGGCCCCATTACAACCTTGAAAAGACCTCATGATGTTTGCATTGGTATATTAAATGTTGTTGATTGATTAGGAGAAGAACAAAAATTAGAAAGCATGATTAGAGAAGGATAGAGTGATTGCCCTATACACTAGAGAGATTAGAGCGTACATACATCATCAGTGAGGGTTCAATGCTTAAAATTCTATGTTCCATGCTTTCATGAGCTGCCTTCTTGCATTTTTATCTGTTCTTACTGTATGAGAATTGAGTTGGTGGAATTTGATCTGTAATGGTTTTGAAGAACTTATTTACTATTGATCAAGTGGATAGGAATCATATAGTTGCATTCACATATATAGGTTGCATTGCATTGCATGAGTTTTTACATGTTCATGCTCATTTATTTTATCTCCTTCAACTAAGCATGAGGACATGCTAATGTTTAAGTGTGGGGAGGTTGATAAACTACTATTCTATGGTTTATAATGTGTTTAATTATGTGGTTTTATCATGATCTTTACCCACTTATTCATATGATTAGCATGCATTTATATTTCCTTCCTAAAATTATTACATGATTGAAAACTTCCTTCCTAGAGACTTTTAATTATGTATTTTAATTCTCCTTTATTCCATTCGATGTCGTGATCTGTGTGTTAAGTGTTTCAGGCTTTATATAGCATGAATGAGTTGGAGATTGGAAAGAAAGCTTGCAAAAATGGAAGGAACACAAGAAATTGAGGAGATGACCAGCGAGAAGTGACGCGGCCGCATGGCTCACGCGACCGCGCGGATTGGAATAGCAGAAGTGACACGGAGGCGTGGACGATGCGCCCGGGTGGCAAAGCAAAACGCCAAATGATGTGTTCGCATGAATGACGCGATCGTGTGGCATGCGCGATCTGCATAATCTGCAGAATTCGCTGGGGGCAATTTTGGGCCCTGTTTTGACCCAGTTTTCGGCCCGGAAAGGCAGACTAGAGCCAGAGAACATGCAGAAACCAAAAAACAACATTCATTCTACACAAGTTTTAGTTTTTAGATCTAGTTTTACTCCTCCTCTAGGTTTTCTCCCTACACAGTCATAGTTCTTAGGATTTTGTTTTCTATTGCTCTTTGCATTGGGATATTGAGAAGAGTTATTACCTCATCAAGACTTCATCATTCTAGTTCGTTTTCTTTACTTGACTTTACTCTTCCATGTCCTTTAATTTACTCAATTTTACTATTGGATTATTTTAGAATTTATTAATACAAGAGTTACTTTTATTTTTAATTGATTCCTTTGAGTTTTATTTATCATGCTTTCTTTAATTCCCCTTCCTATGTTATGAGTTCTACATTCACAATGAGCGAGTAGTTTCCTAACTTGATGGGGAGTTGATTGAAAGGAATCCTTGAGTTGGAATGCTCAAAAGAGAGATTGTAATTGGGTTTATTGTTGGATGGCTCTCTAGTCACTAACGCCAGTCCTTCCAAGTAAGCGGATTGGGACTTGCGACTAGAAACAGCATTCCAACTTGTTTGACTTTCCCTTATTTAGTAAGGGATAACTAAACAGAACGACCTTCAATTATCAATTAATCTTGAGAGTACTGCAACAAGGATAGAGCTTCCAACTAATCTACTCCCAGTCAAGGCCTTTATTTAAATTACTTAATTTCCCCAATTTAATTTCCTATTTATTCAACTCAAACTCTTTTTGAAAATATCTTATTAATAAAATAGCACACATTTCTGCAACTCGTTGGGAGACGACATGGGATTCATACTCCCAGTATTTTAATTTTAATTTTGTGACAACCCTTCTAAATTGATAAGCGGATTTCTGGTTGGTTAAGAACTATACTTGCAACGCATATCTTATAACAATTCTTGACTCGCCAATTTCTGCCATGTCAATGCTCATAAATAGGGTGAGCTTGCAGAAAATTTAGGGAAGTCATTTCTATATTATCTCCTTAATTTAATTTCAATCATGTTTGCAATTAAAGAATAGATTGTTGAGTCAAGAATTGATTAATTATCTTGTGATGACAAATATAATTAATAATATCCTATTATACTTATTTTCTTTATAGCATTGTAGGTATTAATAAATTTGCAATCATAGATCACAATCAAGCCATGATTCAAGCAAAAAACAGCACATGATTGATTTAATTATAAGCAAGAATCAGATCATATATGAAAAAGAAGCTGTTGCACGTTGGGATGAAAGCAAAGAAGAAAATATTCCCTCTTCAATGCCAATGGCTACTACCACTCAATGTGCAAACGGTTAACTTGATCAAAAGAGAAATTATTCCAACATTGAAGAAGAGATCTTAAGGTCTATATATGAAGTTTTCATCAAGAAAGAAGGCAATAAATTTGTGTATATTTCAAATCATACAAACAATCTTTTATTTCCTTGTTATTTGAGTGTGTTCTTATTTCTCTTTTGTCTAGATTCAAGCTTATTTTGAGAGATACAAAAGGTAAAGAGAGTAGTGCACACAAAAGTCATTTCAATCTTTTGTTTGAGTGTTTGATTTCTAAAATGTATTAGGTTATAGTGCATTTGGTTCCCTTTAACTAGGTTGGGTTAGCACTAAGTCCAACGCTGCAAAGGAAGTTGGAACAGAATAAAAAACATACAAAGATTAGAAGAAGAAAGATGATTACCTTATGACATGGCTCCTCTCCTCTCTGGACCTCACCTTCAAGAATCGAATGTTGGACTGCAAATATGCTCATCAAGCATGGACAACCATTACTGAATATTTCGCTAAGACTTCAAAGATTAAGATTCGATAATTGAGGAATCAATTGAAATCTGTAAAGAAACAAGGACTGACTGCTATAGAGTATCTCAAGAAGATCCGAGCAATTGTAGACTCTATGGCATCAATAGGCTACACTCTGTCTCTTAAATATGACACATCAGCTATTAAAGATTGCCTTAATGAAGATTATGCATTATATCTCTCAACAGTTATGAAAAAATCGGTGTCCATATCCCTTATTGAAGCTGAAGCACTTCTTCTTGGACATGAAGAAATGATTGAGAAATTTCGAAACACAATATTGGAAACAATGCAGGCACATTATACTCAATCAACAGTTTCACTTCAAGACCACCTAAGAATACAAGTTATGTTGGAAGAAGAGGATGATGGAGATGAAATTTTCAAAGAGGCAGGTTTGCAAATTCTGATTCTAGGCCAATGTGTCAACTTTGTGGAAGAATAAGTCATACTGCATTATCATGCTTTCATCATTTTGATCCATAATATCAAGCTGCTTCCTCTACTTTAAGATCTCTAATTCAATCTAGATTATTACCACCTCCTACTACATTTCATAATCCAAGAGCATATATGGCTACTCCTTCCACATTATCATATGCAGCTAGCTTCCTGACACACGTGCAAGCAATCATGTCACAAATGATGCACAATCACTTTTAGCACCTTCTGAATTTCTTGGTACCAATCAACTTCTCTTAGGTAATGGATCAAGTAGTAGTATATCTCATACTGGTCATTCATATTTAGTTAATTTAGATACCAAGAAATGCTTTCTTTTAAACAAATTCTTGCTTGTTCCAAAAATTACACAGAATTTAGTGAGTGTACATAAGTTTGCCATTGATAATGCATGATTTTTTTAGTTTCATCCTAACGGTTGCTATGCGAAATCTCAGGACATCTAGGAGGTTCTTCTACAATGAGCTCCATATAATGGGGTGTACAAGTTTGATAGAATTGTTGTAACCAAATCTGAACCTAAGATTAGTAATCCTACTACATCAGATTCTGTTTCCTGTATTTCTTTTTCCACTGCTTATACTTCACAATTAGATACTTATAATTTGTGGCACAAATGTTTATATCACTATGCTTCAAAAATAGTTATCTTTGTAATGAATTAATGTAATCTACCTATTTCTAAACATTCAATAAAATCATGTCTTTTTGAATATTGTTGTCTAACTAAAATGCATCTACTCCCTTTTAAATGGGATGAATTCAATTTTCATGCCCCTTTAGAGATGGTTTATAGTGATATTTGGGGTCCTGCACTATATACATCTTTTCATGGTTTTACGTACTATATTTCATTTGTAGATGCTTACACTAGGTATATTTGCATTTACTTACTGCATACCAAATCACAGGCTTTCCCAAGCCTTTTAAAATTTAAAGATGAAATGAAAAAGTTCACTGGTTTGAAGCTGAAACAATTGCAGACTGATCATGGTAAAGAGTACCTTTCTACTATATTTACTCAGTATCTAGCTCAAGAAGGTATAACTCATCGCTTCTCCTACCCTTACACTTATCAACAGAATGGGAGGGCAAAGAGAAATCACAAACATGTGAGTGAAGTTGGCTTGGTACTTTTAGCCACTATCTCAATGCCATTAATCTACTGGGATGATGCATTTATTTCCGCTACATATATCATTAACAGACTCCCTTCCTCTAACTAATAATTTCTCCCCGTTTAAACTTTTACATCATCATCCACCTGATTATTCTTTTTTTTAACTTTTGGTAGTGCTGTCTTTCCTTGTTTAAATCCTTATAATTCTCATTAATTAGATTTTAAATCATAACTCTCTGTATTCTTTGGTTATACACCTCATCATAAAGGCTACAAATATTTGATAAGGGAAGGTAAAGTTATCATCACAAGACATGTCTTGTTTGATGAGGGCAGACATCCTTATTCTGAACTATTTCCATTTACCCAGCCTTTCTTGCTAATAGTTCAATTTCCTCATACAACTCTTTCTATGCCAATTATTTCTTTTCCTCTACCTTATTCAAGTTCTACAGCTTCATTGTCATCTCCAACTACTACTTCCACTGATGCTACTGCCCCTAGTCCTGTGATCTCACAATCGCAATCTTCAGATCCCACCACTCCCTTACTAATAACCTCACAGGCCAAGTCTAACTAGCCTCACACTTCCTTACATCATCATAGTATACCGATCAATGGCATTGTCATTCAATTTGGAAATTCACCCCTACAAAAATTCCCTTTAACATGCACCATATACAGACCAGATCCAAATTAGAAATTGTTAAACTAAAAGCTCTCACAGCCTCACTTTCTACCAATCCTGATCTTATTAATAATATACCCTCTTCAGTTGCAGCTGCACTAAAATTATCACATCAAAAAATGCTATGATGGAAGAATTACAAGTTTTATACAAAACAAATACATAGACATTGGTAAATTCAGCAACCACTAACAAGGTAATTGGATGTAGATGGATTTTTGCGATCAAAAGACATCCAAATGGTCAAATATTGAATTACAAAGCTTGATTAGTGGCAAAAGGGGTAACCACTAAATCGAGGGACTTGATTATGATCAAACTTTTGCTCCTATTATTAAACCGTCTACGATTTGGGTGGTACTATCTTTGGCTTTAGAATTTCACTGGAAAATTAGGAAATTAGATTTCAACAATACATTCTTGAATGGAGATCTGCATGAATTTGTATATAAGTCTCAGCCACCAAACTTTCAACAGGGTGATTCTTCGTGTGTATTTAAGTTAAATAAATCAATTTATAGACTTAAACAAGATCCTCGAGCTTGGTTTCTGAAATTGGCTTCAACACTAGCTCAGTTTGGATTCTATAGAACAAGGTCAGATCTTTTCTTATTTGTTAAAACCTCTAGTAATATTATTCTTTACATTTTAGTTTATGTTAATAATCTTCTTATTACTGGTAATGATAACAGTGTCATTCAAACAATTATTACTCAATTGAACAATGTTTTTTTTTCTCTAAAAGATCTTGGAGAGTTTAGCTACTTCTTAGGCATTGAAGCCACTAAATTATCTTCGGATTCTGATCACTTGTCTCAAAAAAAGTATTTTATAAATCTGTTAGAAAAAGCAAATATGTTACACTCCAAAGGGGTTCCAACTCCTATGGTCACAAATTTGAATCTCTCGAGTCAAGGAGGAGATGAATTTGATAACCCCTCCTTATACAGGTCTTTAGTAGGATCATTATAATATGCAACTCTTATAAAACCTAAGATTTTTTTTGTTAATAAGGTTAGTCAGTATATGCAAAAATCTCTTCTTACACACTAGAAATATGTAAAGAGGATTTTGAGATATCTGGTTGTAATTCTTAAACAAGGGCTAGCTATTATTTCATGCTCCTACTGATTTAAGATTATTTGGTTTTACAGATTCAAATTGCATTGGGGGTCTGATATTGATGACAGGAGATCAACTTGTGGTTATGAAATCTATCTAGGAACCAATTTAGTTTCCTGGTTAAGCAAAAAGCAATCTTCAATCAGTAGATTTATCTCATAGGCTAAATATCGACGATAAGCAGAAACAGGTTCTGAAATTATTTGGCTACAAAACCTGCTGAAGAAACTTCACATTCAAACCTCTCTTATCCCCACTCTATTCTATGATAATATCATTGCGGTGTTGCTTGCTGAAAACCCAATTCAGCAAAGGCTCACAAAGTATTTTGAGCTGGATTTACACTTTGTTTGTGAGAGGGTCAACCAAAAGCAATTGAAGGTTATTTATATTCCATCTACAGAACAGATTGTTGACATTTTTACCAAAGCCTTATCAGCTCTTATCTTTGAAAAATTTTGTTTCAAACTCAAGGTTCTTTCCAAATAAAGAAAGTGTTCGGTACCTCGGGGTTTCGGACGGGTCAGGATAGATCCCTGAGAATTGGTGGGGGTAAGCTTGAATAGGGTCCTGGTGGAAGTGATGTACGAGCGAGTGACCTCACGAGCTCTTCGTGCAGATTGGGGGGAGCCACCTGCAATGACACTCCGACGCCCAAGTCAGGAAGGATGCAGGTAGCAAAGAGTAGGGTATTGTGACATACCTTTGGGGAGGGGTAGGGCCTTCCCCTTATATACCATGTCAGTAGGGCGGGCCCCACAGGGGGAGGCCACCTTCCTGGAAGCTTCATGCCCCATAGCTGTCATGCAGCTGGCAAAAGGGGCGCATGTCCGGGTCGCAGAACCGGGCGGATGATGAATATCTTTCTGATCGTGCGGATTGGGTTGTTTGTAGGCTGGGTCAGCCGCTATGCCAGCTGAGCTGGGCCGCAACAGTGCCCCCAACGCGCTAGCTATGGCCGTGAACGCCGTTGGTGGCGCGTTTTCGCGAGTTGTCTCCTAGCCGGTCGTCCGTGGGAAGGACGCGCCTATTGCGCGCGGGTATGTCTGTTCGTGATTGGGGAGCGTGTTTCATCGCCTCGTTCTTCGCATTGAGCATTTAATGCTCTTAATGGATGATTCAAAACCCTGCGAGAAAAGACTGATTTCCCCCTGCCCTTCGCGCTTCTTAGAGTTGGTTTCTTTTCAGTTTTCCTCTGGTTTCCTTTCGGTTTCATTACATTGTTGTTGGGTTTCTTTTGCTTTCTCCATCCTCTTCCCAAAATCTTTGCTGTGAGCCCCTACTTTCTTCAGATCTTCCCAAGCTTTTCGATCCTCCCTGATCATTGCCAATTTCCTGGTAAGCTCCCTATTCTTTTCTTTGGTATTAGTGTGAAGTTGCTTATTTTCATTGTTTGTTTTCCTATCGTTGCACTGCTGATCTGAATTGCATGTTTACTGGCATTTTAGAATTTGGTAGATACTTTAGGGGGTTACCATTCTAGGACTTTATTTTTCTGGCCTTACTCTTGGTTGTAGATTTATACCTTGCTTTGTAGTTGTCGAATAGGCGAGTTATAGTTTCTGGTGTTAGTACCGACTTCTCGGCCTCTTAGACTGATATTGGTGGTGCCCCCACTGTAAGTATGGCCCAGCGTCCTGTCGTAAGGGTTGTGAGACCGGCACCCTATGACCGATATGCTTGGGTGACTTCGGATGTGAAGGAAGCCCCTAATCAAATGTCCCTAGAGGAACTTACAGAGTTTCGCCAGACCGACTATCTTTGTGGAGGAACCGACGAGGAGGCTAATTATGCAGCTTTTGTTCCTGGCGACAACGAACGAATATATGAATTAAATCTGCACTCTCCCCAGGTCGCCGATTGGATGTGGTTGTATAAGACCATGTTCACTTGCCTGGGAGTTTGCCTTCCCTTCTCCCCTTTTCAAATGGCGCTACTTAATCGATGTGACATGGCGCCGTCCCAATTACATCTGAACAGTTAGGCTTCCATCCGCTGTTTCGAGATGGTGTGTGAGCATCTGGAGTTGCCAGTCTCTGTCGAAGTATTTCTTTTTCTTTTTACTTTAACAAATCCTTCCAAAGAGGGGAGGGCTAAAAAGCGCTACATGTCCTTCCGGGCAGCCCAAGGCCGGCGGATCTTCGGCGTATTCGAAGATTCCTATCACGGTTTTAAGGACAAGTACTTCAAGGTCCGTCCCGCAGAAGGTCAGCATCCCTTCTGGCTGACATTAGAAAGGGAACGTCGCATACCGACTTACTGGAGTTTCGGGACAGGAGCTAACGCCTTTACCAAAATAACCTATAAGGGATTATCTCCAGAAAATAAGAGGGTCGCCGATGTATTGTTGGCTATTTTTGGGAAGAACCTGGTTAACCCCCATCTCCTTATGGGTGATCGGGACATGGCTAGGAATTATATATGTGAGTAACCGTCTAGTGATTTTTTGTGTTTAGTCTTGTCTTTATTTTTCTGCCGATTTGACGACTAACAAGTTTCCATATCTTGTTGTAGTGTCAATGTCTGCTGAGGTAACAGAACTTGATGCTTTGTTCAACACTTTCCTAGCTGATGGCAGTGATGATGACTCCGCTATCCCTGCCCAGGAGGTCCCGGCTGATGACGTTATTGAGCCTGAGGTCCGTTCCCAGCCTGCCTAGAGGGAGGGGCCCGGAACCAATGCCTCTTTGGGTCCTCAGCAAGTGGTAAGGGATGGTTCGGGACCCCGACCAGAGGAGGATCCGGGGGCTGAGGAGGAGGGTGACAATCCAAGGAAAAGGAAGTCGCCTTCTAGTCCTGAAATTGAAGTGTTGGTTGAGAATCCCAAGAAGGCGAGGCCGTCTTCCAGTCTGGAGGGAGCCCTCACCGTTATGGAGAAGAATTTTGATGCCGGGAACTCTATCGATTTCCAGCTGTTTCCCGGCACGGAGGACTTCTTCTACGGTGGGGACCTCGCCTCGCAAGCGAGATGGATGTACCACACTTTGCTCCGAGGAGCCGCCATAGTGAGGAAGGCGGAATCCGCCTTGGCGGGAGCGCGGTCTCTAGAAATAAAACTTGAATCTTCTGTCAAGGCTTCTGTCAAGGCCAACGCCAAGTATAGGGATGAAGTGAAGCTGCTTCGGGAGCAACTTGCTACTGCCGAAGAGAGGGCCAAGACAACCGAGGAAAAGATCAAGGTCGCTGAGGAGGAGGTCCAGACTGCTAAGAAAAAGGTCAAGACCGCTGACGCCTCCGTAGCGCATCTTACTGAGCGAGAGCTCACCCTGGAAAGTCAACTTAACACCGCTCAGGGTCGGGTGGTCATGCTAGAGAAAGAGCGTGATGAGGCCCTCTCGTCGGCCAAGGCGGCCCAGGGTGAAGCTGCTGAATTTAAGAGGAAGTATAAAGACACCGTGA
>NC_029792.2:15851917-15886429 GCF_000816755.2 Arachis ipaensis
AGAGTGCCATCTTGATGACCGAGGAGGCCCTCAAGGCTCAAGTGAAGCTACTGGCTCCCGACTTTGATACCTCGGCTGTTGACGTTTTCAAAACTATTAAGGATGGCAAGATTGTCGATATGCCGAAGAAGTAACTTATATCTTTTAGCTTTGTAGACTGTAAACTTTTGATTTAGAACTTTCGTAGCGTTAGCTAATATGTTTGCCGTTTGGTCGGCATGTAACAAACTACTTTTCTTCTTGCTTCGTTGGTAATCCTTTTACTTTATATCCTCTTTACCGTTCTGTTGGTAGTCGATAGATTTGTTTATATTTGCTTACCGTTTTGCTGGTAATTGGTGAAGCCAGACCATGGCTCTTATTGTTTTAGTAACCGCACATGTGACATTCTTTATTTTTGTGGTTTCCGGGGTGATCAGTCCCGGCATACCGTTTCGTCGTTTAACCGTCGTAACCATCCAATCAGTAATGCTCAATGCAAAGAAAAAATGACAAATAGTAGACGAATAATATAGGTAAATGGTTCAAAGGCAAGGTAATAGTAAATATATGACAAGGGCAAATAACTCAACACAAAATAACACGGGTCTTACTAAACCGTTTATAGCGGCAGGTCATCTGCCCGGTTGGCGCTTCTTGCTTACTAGGAATAGAATCTCCTTAAGTTGCCCGCATTCCAGGTCCTCGGAACTTCCTTGCCGTCCAGCCGCTCTAGTTTGCAGGCGCCATTGCCGAGGACCTCCTTCACTCTATTTGGGCTTCCCAGTTTGCCGCTAACTTTCCTTCACCCGGAGTCGGTAGTCCTATGTCGTTGCGCCGCAAGACTAGGTCGTCCCATTCAAATTCTCTCTTAAGTACCTTGGCATTATAGCGGAGGGCCATTCTTTGTTTTAGTGCTGTCTCCGACAAGTGGGTCATCTCTCTGACTTCATCTACCAAGTCTTTTTCTATGGCCTCTTCGACTCCTCCTAGGAGTAGTCGTGGACTCGACTCACCGATTTCTACGGGTATTATTGCATCTACCCCGTAGGTGAACCGGAAGGGCATTTTCCCGGTAGACGACTGCTGAGTTGTACAGTAAGACCAGAGGACTGAGGCCAACTCTTCAGCCCATGCTCCCTTCTTTTCATCAAGTCACTTTTTGAGGCCTTGTAGGATGATCTTATTTGCGGCCTCCACTTGGCCGTTGGTTTGGGGATTCTCCACAGACGAGAACTTTTGCTTTATGCCTAGGCCGACCAGAAATTCTCCAAACTTTTTGTCAACAAACTGTGTTCCGTTGTCTGAGATGACGACCTCTGGTATTCCAAACCTGGCTATCACTTGTCTCCACACGAACTTCCGACAGTTGGCCGAGGAAATGCTGGCCAACGGCTCCGCCTCTACCCATTTTGTGTAATAATCAATGGCTACAACTAGGTATTTGACTTGCCCTGGTCCCACTGGGAAAGGCCCAGCAGGTCGATTCCCCATTACGAGAATGGCCGTGAAGCCGTCAGCAAACTCAGCTGGGCTGATGGCGCCTTATGAAAGTTGGCGTTCCCCTGGCAGCTTTTGCATTTCTTCATAAATTTCTTAGAATCCGCCATCATAGAGGGCCATTAGTAACCGGCTCTAACGATATTTCTGGCTAGGGCCTTCCCTCCGATGTAGTGACCGCAGCATCCTTCATGGACTTCTCTGAGCACGTAGTCCGTTTGGTCGGGGTGCAAGCACTTCAACAGGGGTTGGCTGATCCCCTTCCTGAACAACTGGCCTTGTATGATTGCATACTTGGCTGCTTCTCGCCTTATTGTCTTTGCCGCCTCCTCGTCGCTGGGGAGTTTAGCCTTTTCCAAGAAATCGATGATTGGGCTCATCCAGCAAGGATCTACTTAGGTCAAATGCAACGCCACTGCCGGTTCCTTTATCAAATCTTAGATGAGAGACCAGTTCCCCGTCCCTGATTTTGTGCTCGCCAATTTTGATAGGAGATCTGCCCGTGTGTTCCTCTCCCTCGGGACGTGCTGGACCGTCACTTCGTCGAATTGCTTACTCAACTCTCTAACTTTCTCCAGGTACTTCTGCAATAATGAATCTCTGGCTTGGTAGGTCCCATTGATCTGCGACGTCACGACCTGTGAGTCACTACATATTTCCAGCCTCGTGGCTCCGACCTCCCTTGCCAGAGCTAGGCCGCCTAGCAGGGCCTCGTATTCTACTTGATTGTTCGACACCGAAAATTCGAACTTGACTAACTGCTCGTATACAACTCCAGTTGGATTTTCTAAGATGATTCCTGCTCCTCCGAATGTTTGGTTAGATGCTCCGTCCACGTGGAGCCTCCACCGTGTGTTTGGAGTCCCAGCAGGGTCTCCTGTGACCTCTACCAGAAAGTCAGCCATAGCTTGAGCTTTAATTGCGTGCCTAGGTTCATACTGCAAGTCGTATTGAGATAGTTCGACAACCCAAGTCATCATTCTACCCGCCAGGTTGGGTTTCTGGAATACTTGTCAGATTGCCTGATCCATCCTGATGATTACTTGGTGTCCTTGAAAGTACTGCCGCAACCTGCGCGACAAGGTCAGGAGCACATATGCCACCTTCTCCAGCTTGCTATACCTTAGCTCTGCTCCTTGTAGTGCTTTACTCACAAAATATATTGGTTGCTGGGTCTTTCCCTCTTCTCGGACCAAGACCGCTGCCAATGCCTCATCGGTTACCGCCAAGTACAAATACAGCGCTTCTCCATTCTTAGGCCTCGCAAGGACAGGTGGTGCCGAGATTATCTCTTTGAAGTGTTTGAAAGCATCCTCACATGCCGGGGTCCATTCGAATACGTTCCCCTTCTTCATCAGGTTAAAAAAGGGCAGAGCTTTGGCTGCCGACGCGTCGAGGAAGCGGGATAGCGCGGTGAGTCTCCCCACCAACCTCTGGACGTCTTTCACACTTCCCGGGCTTTTCATTTGTAGGATTGCTTCACACTTTTTCGGGTTGGCCTCCACTCCTCTTTGGATTATCATGAACCCCAAGAATTTTCTGGCTTCGACGACGAAGGCACACTTGAGCGGATTGAGCCTTATACCATGTCGCTGAAGAGAGGCGAAGACGTTTTCCAGGTCGCCGATGAAGTCCTCAGCTTTGGCGGTCTTGACCAATATGTCGTCTACGTATACCTCCACCGTCTTGCCAATGAGGTCTTTGAAGACCTTGTTCATCAGCCTTTGGTATGTAGCCCTTGCATTCTTTAGTCCGAACGGCATCACCTTGTAGCAGTATGTCCCTCATGGCGTTATGAACGCCGTTTTCTCTTCATTTGGTCGGTGCATCGGTATCTGATTGTACCCAGAATAGGCATCCATGAAACTCAGATACCGGTAACCCGCCGCCGCGTCAACGAGAGCATCGATGTTGGGAAGGGGGAAGGAATCCTTGGGACATGCTTTGTTAAGGTCAAAATAATCCACACACATTCTCCATTTTCCACTGGGCTTTTTAACCAAAATCACATTCAACAGCCAAGTCGAGTAGTCAAGTTCCCGAATGAAGCCCGCTTCTGGTAGCCTAGTCGTTTGCTTGGCTACCTCTTCCGCCCTTTCTTGGGACATTTTTCACCTCCTTTGGGCCACTGGCTTTGCCTCTGATCTCACGGCTAGCTGGTGCGACATAAACTGGGGGTCTATATCCGGCATGTCGGCCGGAGTCCAGGCACACAGGCAGGTTTCTGTTTATAAAGGTAAAGTTCTCGTCCGAGTCGCCGACCCTAAACTTTTCAAGGTCCCCGTCTGGTTTCGGCCTGGGTTTGTCATCAACCCTGGCGTCCAAGTCGGCAAGAAAGACGCCGGATGCTTCTTTAGACTTCTTCCTCATGGAGAGGCTGGTGTTGTCGCATGCGACCGCTGTCTCCAGATCTCCCCTGATGGTCCCCACTGACCCATCATCAGCCACGAACTCCGCCATCAGCGACCTCTTCCCCCGACCTCTGCCAATGAGACCGGGAGGGAAACCACTCCATCGGGCTTGATGAAGTTATCGCCTAGGCCTACCACACCATGTTGGTGGCCCCTCAAGTCGGTGTCTCGTAGGCCCTGAGCATCAAATACATTGCGAAACATGATGTTGGAATCAGCTTCTATGTCCACCAGGATCCGTTTTACTAGGCCAGTGCCCACCCTAGCCGTGATCACCATCGGGGGGTTCTCTGGGACCTCGTCAAACCATTGATCTTCGGGGCCGAATGATATCGAGGGTACCCTTCGGGAGGGCGGCGTGGAGCCAGAGGATATAGCTAAGACCTTGGCGTCCTTCTTGTTAGCCGATTTCGATCTGGGGAGGACATCTCTTCCAATCACCACATTCACTACAGTGAGACCATGCTCATTATCCTCCTTGGGCTCCCGTCTTTGTCTTACGACGCGGCTTTTGTCCTCGTTTGATCGGTCATGATCCCGCCTTCTTGGTTCCCTTATGAGGTGGGAGAAATCAGCCAACTTTCCTTCCCGGATGGCTTGCTCTAGGGCGACTTTGAGGTCGAAGCAGTCTTGGGTCTTATGGTCATAGCCCTTGTGGTAATCGTAATAGAGGTTTTTGTTTCTTCCCGTCCTGTCCTTGAGTTGTCGGGGCTTCGACAAGATGCCCTTGTCGGCGATCTGCGGATAGACTTCAACAATTGGAGCTGATAGAGGGTATAGTTGGTGAACTTCCCTACCCGGAGAAATGACTTGAAGGTTTTAGCTGATCCTCCGTCCTTGGAGTGCTCTTTTGACCTTTTCCCGTAGCCTGACGGGCGAGCATTGGAGTAGGCGGGCTGCGGTTTATTGGCCGCCACGACTTGGCTTACTTCTTTGTCATTGATGTACTCCCTGCCTACGTTCTGAATCTCCTGCATTGTCCAAACGGGCTTGGTGGTAAGATGTTTCCTGAAATCCTCGTTCAATAATTCGTTGGTCAAACACAGGCTGGCCACCGAATCGGTTAGGCCATCAATTTTCAAACACTCATCGTTGAATCTGTCCAGGTACTTCCGAGTCAGCTCGCCAGTTCTTTGTGTTACTCCTAGCAGATTGATCAGGTGTTTCATTTTAGAGATGCGCGTGGTGAACTGAGCCAAGATGGCATGACTGATGTCGGAAAAGGTGGTTATGGAGCCCTGAGGGAGGGCATTGAACCAACGAATCGCCGGTCCTGCCAAAGTTACGGGAAAAGCGCGACACCTTACTTCATCGCCTACCCCTTCCAGGTTCATCCTGGCTTCAAAGGCCGTTAGATGTTCCTGAGAATCTTGAGTCCCATCATACCTCATATCTGTTGGCTTGTCAAAGTGCTTCGGCAGTCGGACTTCGAGGATTGAGTGGTGGAAAGGGGTCGCTCCCATGACCACCAGTTGCCGGGTTCTCCTCGGTCTCTCCCTGATGTGCTCTCTGTTAGGCCGGCTTCTCCTCGCCCTTTCTCGACGGTGTTCTTGTTGTGGTCGGCTCCTTCTTCTTCGTTCTCTGTCGCTTTCCCTCTCTGTGTGGTCGGCTTCTTCTTGACCTTTTTCCGTTGTGTTCTTGATGTGGTCGGCTTCTCCTCCTTTGCTCCCTGATGCCTTCTCATTCTTCTACAGTATCTCTTGTCGGCAACCGGGAGTAAATCACAGGATCTTGTCGTCTCCTGGGCACTTCCCTACTTTCTTGGCTTTCTGACTCTGTTCGGGGGCTCGGAGTACGCCTTGAGTGACTTCGTCGGAGACTTCTTTCTCTTCTCTGAGGAGATCAGGAGCGCTCTTGACTAGGAGTCGGCTGATGACGCTCCTTACTGGCCACCTTTCGCTCTAGGTTTTGCACCATGTGGCGTAGTTCTTGTATTATTCTGGCGCTATCACTACTCATTCCTGGTCGCCTCCATCGTCCACTGCCACAGTATCCAGAATGAAGTCCATGTCAGCCAGTCCCCACAGACGGCGCTAATGTTCAGTACCTCGGGGTTCCGGATGGGTCGGGATAGATCCCTGAGAATTGGTGGGGGTAAGCTTGAATAGGGTCGAAGTGATGTACGAGCGAGCGACCTCACGAGCTTTTCGTGCAGATTGGGGGGAGCCACCTGCAATGACACTCCGACGCCCAAGTCAGAAAGTATGCAAGTAGCAGAGAGTAGGGTATTGTGACGTACCTTTGGAGAGGGGTAGGGCCCTCCCCTTATATACCATGTCAGTAAGGCGGACCCCACAGGGGGAGGCCACCTTCCTAGAAGCTTCGTGCCCCATAGCTGTCATGTAGCTGGCAAAAGAGGCGCATGTCCGGGTCGCAGAATCGGACGGATGGTGAATATCTTTCCGATCATGCGAATCGGGTTGTTTGTAGGCCGAGTCGGCCGCTATGCCAGCTGGGCTCAGCCACAACAGAAAGTAATGTGATAGTTTGTTAGCATAGTTTGTTCTCATTCTGTTTTCAGTTGTAACATATCTATAGCACCTTGTTATAAATAGTCAAAGATGTATCATCTCTTGGAATATATAAATACTGCATAACAACAAATCACTATTCACACATCTCTTTATTGTTTCATTGAAAACGCTTTCATAATAGAGCTTGAAAAGAGAAAGAAAGGCTAACAGCAATACCAACCTATCCTCACCAACTATCGCAAACCTTTAATAACTACCTGTACTTTTAACAATAATTAACAGTTAAATGGATATTTTCATATATATTAGATAAGTTGTTTGAAAATTGAATTTAAATAATATAAGAATAAATAAATGATTCAGCAAGTATATTGACAATTATTATACAACAAATCTAACTGATGAGCTCTTAGATTTGATTTGTTTTTAGTATGAGCAACAAAGGGTTCATGTTGCTTCCGCAGTTGAATAATGTTGCATGAAGTAATATGGCATTTCAGAAAAAGAGGCCTGCAAACTCATTCATGAGGAAATTGAACATTTTTGAAAGGTTATAAACGAAGCATGCCTCATGACAAAGAATATTCCAAAGCCTGTGCTTGATTCTATTCCTAATTTGGCATGCATAATTGAGTTTACATATTTTTTGAGGATAAATACACACATGGAGAATTATTGAAAGATTACGTGGTTGCACTTACTTGTATTCTAGTTGTGTGCGTAAAAGTTGATTGCAACGTGATGTTAATCCTGTATTAATTATGCATCATTACTTTTTCGTTTAGTGGTATTACTTTTAGATAATTATTTTTTATATGCATAGTTTTAGGAAACTATGATTATGATGACTAAAATAGTTATAAAACTTTGCCAATACTAAAACAATATAACTAAAAAATGAAGATCATATGTTTTCCCTATTTGATATTACTATTTGATATTACTTTTTAATTTAAAGAAATAAAAAATAAAGAATTTGATCAAATTAAAAAGTATTGTCAAATAGTAATTTTAGCTATTTTTATATATATAACTTTTCTACGGAATAAAATAGTGTCTAAAATCCATCCATAAATTCTGATTAATTTAAATTGGGCTTCACCCACTCATGAGAGCAAACACTAGTACTTCTTTGTGTGCTGTCTAGAATTTTTTGATGTTCATTAGTAAAAAAATTCTCAATTTCGATTTTTTTTATGTTTTGTATTATTGGGCCAATTCCAAAAACTATTTATTTAAGTTTTAGCCACGTATATAGAGAGGCTAATCATGATCCAAAAAAAAAGAGACTAATCAATTAGTTGATGGCATTGCAAATTTGCTGTTAAATTAGAACAAGAAGCATACTACTTGGGATCATATTTTCAAGATGACCACTCTAATTTTATTTGTTGATGGAAGTGGAGTTTTTTTTTTCCATTAATCTGTTTTATTTTTTTTGTTTTGTTCCTGGCCTTAGGTGTAAAACCCGGTTAATTAATGATTAATTAACCCATAAATGAGAATTTATTCTAGAATGCCAAAAATGTGATTTTTATAGCTTAATATGATAGAGGAGATTGAGACGAGAATTTCGATACCAATTTTATAGAAATCGGCCCAAAATTGGACCGAACGGGCCAAACCGGGCCAACCGGACCCATATTGGGCCCTTGACCCAACTAATCTAAACCTAGAACCCTAATTTTCAGCACTCTCTCTCCTCTCTAGACACTCACTCACGCTGAAATGAAAGCAAAAGGGGGAAGAATACTCTTCTAAAGTTCTACCCTTGTTTGATCGTCAAACCACCATAACTTTTGATCCGGAGCTCCGATTGCCGCACGTTTGCAGCCACGCATTCACCGCGAAGAGCTCTACAAAATCCACTACTTTATTCTTGAGGTAAACCACGATTTTATCTCAGTTCCTCATCCCTTAATTTCAAATTTTTGGGTGAAAAGTGTTGAGATTTTGGGCTCTTTGATGTTATAAGATCCAACTAGCTTGAAGGAGAAGATTAATCTTGTCTCCTTGATCCTTGGGTGTGGTAAGATTCTCAACCCTAGTGAAATTTGTTGGTTCATGATGTTTGGGTATTGAGTTGTGTGTTTGGATATGATAATTGTGGCTTAGGTAGTGTGTATGTAAATATTGAAGCTTGGTTGGGATTTTGGAAAGTTTGGAAAAGGAATTTGGTGTGGAAAAATCTATTCTTGGAGGTGTTAAAGCCTTGAGAGCTTGTGAAAAAGTGATTTGGAAGTGCTCCGGGTTGAGCGGGGAAATCGGTTAAGGTATGCTCTCAGTTTTCTGTATCTAAAATGTAATGTGGTGTGAAAACTTAGGCTAGAGGCCCTAAGATAGGAATTGAATTGTTGATGTTGTTGAATAGTTGAGGTATATTGTGTGGTCATATATGTGATTATGAATATTGATGTTTTGGTGGTATGATGCATAAGAGATATACATGTTTGATATATGCTTGATGATTGATTGAGGTTGAATTGTGGGTGAAACCATGTTAATAGTAAGGGTGATATTGATTATATGTAATGATGGTTGATTGAAAATGGTGTTGTTGGAAATTGGGATGAGGAAAATATATGACATGAAAATGTGTTTGAAATTGAGTTATTTGAGTGGGATGGGTTAAAATGATGGGATGGTGGTTTGTGATTTTTGATGAAAATTGTCAATGTCTGAGTTGAGGAGGCTTGAGGTTGATTTTTGGTATGTTTTGGTTGGTTTTGAAATGGGTTAAAATTGGTTTGTTTTGAAAATGGCACCTTGTGGTTTTGTATGAAAATGTGGTTTTTGGGCATACTTTGACGAAGCATAACTTGGACTCCAGATCCCCGATTTGTGCCAAACTTATTTAGAAATGAAATTGGATCCGGGATGTTTATGTCGTTCAAAGAACGGGTAAAAAATAATTTGAAACGGAGAAGTTATGCCCGTCGGAAGATTGGAGATTTGAAACTGTGAATTATGCAGCTTTTTAACTTAGTAAAATTTTTTACAGAAAGCACTCCCACGCGTAAGCGTGGCCGATGCACACGCGTCATTTTCAAAGTTTCACATTCCACGCGTGGGCCTGACCGACGCGTACGCATCGATGGGCTGGATCAAGTGCCCAGCGAAATTTCCCGAGAGTTGTACGGAAATGGTGCTGGTTTTGTTCGTGGGGCACAAAACGCATCCACGCGTACGCGTGGCTGACGCGTAGGCGTCACTTGGCTTTTATCCCATCCACGCGTGCGCGTGGGCGACGCATACGCGTCAATATACTTTTTGGCCTTCCACGAGTGCGCGTTGGCGACGTGCACGCGTGACCCTGTTTTCACCCCAAATGTTGATCTTGAGTTTTCAAAATCAAATTTCATACTTCTAAGCCTCCGATCTCACCCCTTGTGTCTTAAATCAGTATGATATGTCTAGCAATGGAAAAGGAGCTAGGAAATATGGTAACTTGTGAATAAAGAAATGAGAGAACTAATGATCAATGATGATCAAAGATGATTGTATGAGATACGGAGGATGGCGGTGGAAGTGCTTTATGTGCCATGAGCCGAAGGGCTGTATTTGTTAATATATTGGCTAGTTATGGATTGAATTATGAGCCGGATGGCTGAGTTATTGCCGAATTATGGCAGGGCCATTATTGAATTATGGCTGAGTATGATTGCATATATGATTATTGAATGAAATGTGAATGTTGTACTTCCACTATCTGGGATACGAGTTTTCCTGGGTGAAAGCAGTGGCTAACCACCACGTGCTCCAGGTGGAGACTCGATACTCTGCTGACCCTACGTCGTAAGTATGGCCGGACACTGTGAAAGTTCTGGATGAGCTCGCCCTCGTGAATATACACCAGTGAGGGTGTTGGAAATGAATTATGATTTATGTTGAGTATAACTCGAGTTGGAGATGCACGACAGAAGGACAGTCCAACGGTTAGCTACCAGGACTTGTCGGGTTGGCTTTATAACCGATAGATGAGACTCATCAGCCATTAGGACAGGCATACATCATATGCATATTATGTGAATTTCTTGGAATTACTTAATTGATTGCATATTACTTGCTAATTGTCTAAATGCCGTATCTGTTTCCTATTTGTATATCTCTTTGTCTGATATAATTGTGATTGCCATATTATACCACTGTTGGCGGTTGGAAGGTCTGGAGGATTTAGAAAGGGAAGTATTAGTTAGACTGAAGATCTCTAGTCAGTTGCCATTTATGGTTTAGTCTGTTTATAAGCTTTGATATTATCTGTTGGAAGTTCTAGGATTGCCTTCGGCTTTCCCAGGACATTACATGTTAGATATGTGGGCACTGTTACCATACTGAGAATCTCCGGTTCTCACCAATACAGATTTTGTGGTTTTCAGATACAGGACGTGAGGCCCCTCGCTGAGACAAGCTGGAGACTTCTGGATTAGCGAAGATCTTTGGTTCTCGGGACTCTATTTTTGGTTTTATGTTTTCTCTTAGATACTTTTATTTCCACTAAATAATAAATACTGTGTTGACTCCTCTTAGAGGTTGTTTTGGATAGCAGGTTTTGTATTTCTCCCTTTGGGTTTCCTTTGAGTTTCTTGCTCTATATATTTATGTATATACTTCTATACTCGGACCGGTTATCTTCGCAACCGGATCTTGAGTTTTAATAAGTTCACGTAATTATTGTACGAGTCAACTCGAATTAATTCAAATTTATTCCTAAGCTAATAACGATAATAATTAATAATTATTCAATTAGTTTTCATGTAACAATAATAATTTTGTTTACATTATATCATCGTTTAGTTAATTGTTAGGATTTTTATTTTAAATTCAAATTAAAGTCAATTAGGTTTTAAAAAATCTGAACTATGAGCTAACTATAAAAGTACGAATTAGAGATGTATAGCACCACGCTTCCCTTACTTAGTACAAGTAATTACTCCTTTCAAAATTTTGTGTGTACATATACGAGTGATAAGGTTATAGACACTATCGAGTTGTGAAAATTCTCCATTACCATACTCAATTGAGATGGTTTGGCTTGATGAAGACGTGAGTTTCCTACCACTTTTTTAAATAATATTAAATTTATATTATTGATATTTCAAATGTGTTTATTTATCTCATTTTAATTATTTTTTATTTTTGTTTGTTAATTCTAAGGAAAAAAAATACATGCTTCACTTAAAAAGGTAAGAGTGTCTCGATTCGTGAATTTACTAAAAGAAGAAATGGCATATCAAATCACATATTTGGTGTTGGATGCAATGTGGGTAACTTCAAAACTACATATCATAAGTATGTGGTGAATTTAAACCAACGTACCGATGTGTATAGATTTCCAAAATCATCAAGTATCGCATAATATGGATTTAGTTTTGTGAGTTTTGATACTCTTAATGCCTCTGGATTCGATTTCATATATTTGGTTGGTAAGTTTATTGTTTTACAAAAAATTAAATTCATTGATAAAATCATTTATTTTATCGATTTTTTCTTAGCATAGTTATTAACAACAAACCCTTTTTATCTTAATCTATTTTAGATATTATTAAATATCTTGCTGGAATTGGAAGTGAGAAGACTCTTTAAAAGTATCACAAGTCTATCAAGTACAATATTGTTGAATTAGAAGTCGGTGATGGATAATCAATTCTTTTTTAATTCTTTAGCTATATACTTAAACTTTTTATTTTCTATAAACATAATTTTTGGCGAATCAATTCAATTCCTTTAAAAAAATTGCGAATCAAGTTCCTAAAAATATAATTCGTTTATAAGTAGTTCATTTTGAATTAATCCGAATAACGTGCGAATAAAATACGTATAAGTTAAATGCGTACAAATTAGTTCGTTTGGAAATTTAAAAAAAATTAATATTGTAATATTAACTTTTTAATTGAATTTTTAAATTTTAGTTTATAATAAATTGCGATTGCCTTCGGCTTTCCCAGGACATTACATGTTAGATATGTGGGCACTGTTACCATACTGAGAATCTCCGGTTCTCACCAATACAGATTTTGTGGTTTTCAGATACAGGACGTGAGGCCCCTCGCTGAGACAAGCTGGAGACTTCTGGATTAGCGAAGATCTTTGGTTCTCGGGACTCTATTTTTGGTTTTATGTTTTCTCTTAGATACTTTTATTTCCACTAAATAATAAATACTGTGTTGACTCCTCTTAGAGGTTGTTTTGGATAGCAGGTTTTGTATTTCTCCCTTTGGGTTTCCTTTGAGTTTCTTGCTCTATATATTTATGTATATACTTCTATACTCGGACCGGTTATCTTCGCAACCGGATCTTGAGTTTTTGATATTTATGTTTTTGGCACTCCTTTGTATATATATAATCTCGCATTAGCTTATTCCTTTATCCGTTACGTTATGTTATCGATCGGAGTGTTGCGCTTTTCAATTTATCGATTTTGTTTTACCCCTTTTTCTTCAAAGGCTCCTAGTTATAATCATTTTTCACACTACTATACGTACTAAATTTTATTTTTAGAGGTCGTAATACCTTGTCATCTCTAAATTATCACTTAAGTATAAGACTCTGTATGATAGGGTGTTACATTAGGACCTCCAGTGTAAAAAAAAAAGTTTATCAACTAAGGGGAAAAAGGCTCACTAATTCTAAAATGTCCATTTGATGTAGAATTGATGCTTGGTGAGTTGCTACCACTTACATTAATTAAATTACTCTTCACCAAATAGTGTCCACAACTTTTCAAAAGTCATTTTTCTCAAAGAGATGTATGTTATACCACTAGTCACCATATCATTATATTATATTGTATGGTTTCTTTCAGATTGCAACCTAAAGTTGGATAAGCTATGGAGAATCGCAGAACATTCTTTTAGAAGAGCCAATAAAGTTGAAAGTTGGAGGCAACCAAACAATGATTGACAGAGACGCAACGAAAGCCCCACGGGCTTCTTTATCCGCTTAGCATTAGCTGGTCGGCCCAAAGCCCCAAACCGCTAAATGTCTAAACAATAAAAAAATAAAAATAGTTGCATGACCAAAAAAAAATAAAATAAAAATAAAAACAATCTATATTTAGTTGACCGAAAATATTAAAAACTAAATGTAAGGTTATCGTGGCATTTTCTTTTTAAATAAATACAAGAGTTAACTATTAAATAGGTATTCAAAAAATTCAAAGACTGATAAAAAATTTTTAAAAGATGTTAATGATAAAAGTGACTAAACGTTAACTATTTTGATTTTTGTTAACAGAAAATTCTAAAATGACTAACAAAAAGGATGACATGCACCAAATTACCATATTCCTTCCATGTCCATCTTTTATTCACCATCATTACCTTCCACACACTCATCATCACCACTAATCCAATCCTCAAATCATGTCTCTCCTTCTCTCTCTCAACATTTACATAATACAACTACTAAAATAGTTCAACAATAACAACAGCAGTCACACAGTTCAACAATAACAGCAACGTGCAATTTAAAAAATAAAAAATAAATTTAAAGATAAAAAAGAAAAGATAGAAAGTAAAAGAGAGGGACGGCCAAGGGAAAAAAAAGGTAGAATGGTAAAAAGAAGAGAATTGGTAGTGGTGTTTTTACTGTCAAATTAAATAGCTATTGCTCGATATTTAGCTAGTAATAATCTCATCAGCGAGAGAACAGCCCGTGACGATGGTGAATAAGAAGAGGGAGTAGAGAAAAGAAAATGAGAGTTATTTGAATTTTTTTCATTATTTAAAATAATTAAAAACATTATCTATTTATTATTTTTAAAAAATTAAAATACCATGTAATTATGATCTTCAGCACAATTTGCCACGTTATCTAGTTTGTTAGTCACTTTAGTATTTTTTGTTTATGAAAACGAAAAATTGACGTCTTGTTGCTTTTATTAAATTTTAAAATTTGTTAGAGACTATTTTGTTGTTAATATATTTTTTAAGTTTGGTTTGATTTACTTTTCAAAAGTAATTTATAAAAATTAATTTAATAAAATAGTTTTTAATAAAATTTAAAAATATTATAATAGATATTAATATAAGAATAAAATTTTGATATCAATTAATATATAAGATTATATTATATTTTATAATTTTAATAAGCACAAGTCATCTTTAAAAAGTTTCACTTCAAAGTGTATTGAGGTTTTGTTCTGAGAAGTGTTCTTTGAAGAAGTTCATCTAACTGGACAGTGTTTCCTAGTCAAAGGAGCATTCCGCCAGAATGAAGAACTGAATTAGAGACTAGCAAATCTGGTTTATCACATAGCAAAGAGGCTGTTGAAGAAGTCAATCTCCTTCATATTTTACAGATTGTGATTTCTTTTTAATATTTATCTTTCTGTAATTTCTTGAGTGAAAAGGCAAAATGAGAGAGCTCAAATAAAAGCCAATGAGTGAAAAGAGGCTGAGTGATACACTTGAGAGAAAATCCTAGAGTTATTTTCAGATTTCTTTAGGTAAGTATGTGTCTTGTATCTTGTACCAGTGAGGTACCCCTTTCTTAGTTGGGTGAGCACTAAGGGTGAAGAGTTATGTATTAGCATAGCCAATGTCAAGTTAGGTTAGAACTTGAGTATGAAAAGATTATGTCAATCCTATGAAATTAGTGTATTTAATACTTCAACTATAGTGGAAATTCCACCACTGTTGTGGTAGAGACTGGACGTAGGTTGCATAGCACAAAGCAACCGAACCAGGATACATGATGGTGTTAGCTTTTTTCTTCTCTGCTCTGTCCTATTTTCTGATATTCATGAGACAAAATGAAATTATCTCATAAATTTTCCGCTGCTTAGTTCAAACAGTTTCAGACAGCAAGTATGTTTTAAAAGGGTTAATACTGTAACTTAGAAGAAGGTCATAGATTCAACCCCCCTTCTCTAAGCCTTCTATAACATTCAATACTTAAACTAAATGTTGATAAGTTTATGAAATTTAAATATAAAATATCTTTTGTAACCATAACAAATTGTAATTCTAACATCTATTTTCTCTAAAAAAAATAATTAATTAATTAATGTTTTAAAGTTTTAAAATTTAAAATAAAATAAAATAAAATTTGATATCAACACATTATTGTGAAACAATTAAGTAACTATGACATTTCAAAAGATTGTTAATTATTAACATGGAGCTAATTTTTTAATTTTATTTGATATAATAAAATTTAAATTTTAAATTTTACCTATATTTTTGTTAAATTTAAAGTGATCTACCTATATTTTTACAAAAATTTTTAAGTGTTTAAGTTGTGATTTTCTCCTTCAAAAGATTTTTTTTGTTTATTTTCTTAAAGTTAAAATCTAATTTTATTTAAAAAATATTATTGAGTTAAAATAGGTGAGAATGATGTCTTTTATTTAATGTGGTGTTTTATACAGAATTTATTACTTGAATTTTCCAATGAGATTGCGGACGATGATGGATCTGAAGTGTTGAAAAATACTATTACACCAACCAAACGACTATTCTCGGAGTCTGAAGATTCAGGAGCGGAAGGAGATACTTCAACTTGCAAGATAATCAAGATTCAAAATAAAAATTGAGAATTTTAATGGGCATATTTTAGAATCCCTTTTTAAGTTTATCTAATAGAATAATGTCAAACATATATTTGTTTTGGTGAAATATTATTTGTTCTTAAGTTGTTTTTTTTTTTTTTTTGAATTTTTATGTTTGGAATTTAGAATTTTTTTTTAATATAAGTTAATATTATTTGGTTATTGCTTGTGATTTTTTTTTCAGTATAAAGTTTTTAATATGAAATATTATTGATATAATTAAGTTAGTTATTAATTTTTAGTGTGTAATTATTTAAAAAAACTTAATTCTAATTTCTAATTACTAATTAAAACACTTTGTTTAAACTTTTTAATTTAAAAAATATATTTTTTTAATTTTTAAGTAAGCAAATGTCTTTAAAAATATCTTTTTTATTTACATAATTTATAAGCAAATTTGCTAACTACAAAATATTAGATTAAATTGAATGAAATTACTTATTTTCTTAAAATGTGAGTTTATTTATACTATTTTAATATTTTTTAAAATTTAAGTTATTTGCTTAGGTTGTTAGTTTTTAAATTTTTAAATACACTTTAAAGTTGTTAGTTTTAAATTTACATAATTTATAGGGCAAATCACCATAATAAATCAAGGAGAACAAAAATTTACACAAATCTGCCAAACCATATTCTAGTTCAAGAATCCACCAAAGCACATTTCTATGTAGTTCGAAACAGTGCAATTCAAACTCCAAATTCATATAATTCGAATCATGTTGATTCGAACTACATTGACATGCACACACCCATGTAATTCGAATCCATCTGATTCGAATTACACACTAACAGTAATTCGAACCAGAGTGATTCAAATTATTCCCTAGCACGTAATCCTAAGTAATTCGAATTTGACTTATTCGAATTATTCATGGTATAATTTGAATTATACTGTTAAAAAATTAATAATTTATTAAAAAAATAATAATTTAAAAATTAAAAAAAATATTTTTTATTTCATACATTAAAAAAAAGCTAACAAAATATTTAATTACGATACTTCTTTAAAATATTAATGAGCTATCAATTCGAATTCTATACAATACTCTTTTGTCCATTTTTAATAGCTCATGAATATTTTTTAACAATTTTTTTTAATAAATTTATTTAAATTATACTACAAAAATATTTTATTCTATGCAAAATAATTTTAAAAAAAAATGGCATAAAAAATATTAGGAGTACTATAAAAAATTGTAATGTTCTAATGACTTAGGTAAATACATGCATGTACTCAAATTTTAAATAAAATACTCTACATAGTCAATTTTAATTTAGAAATTAAAAAAAAATATTTTATTCCATACAAAACAATTAAAAAATATATTTTATTCTATACAAAATAATTTTAAAAAATGGCTTAAAAGATGTTATGAGTACTATAAAAGTTTGTAATATTCTAGTGATTTAGGTAAATACATGATAAAAATATATTTTCTTTAATTTCTAAATTATTATTGATTATATAGAGTATTTTTTTAATATCCTAAGTCATTAGGACATTACAAATTTTTATAGTACTCCTAACATCTTTTAAGCCATTTTTTAAATTATTTTGCATAGAATAAAATATTTTTTGTAGTATAATTTAAATAAATTTATTAAAAATTTGTAATAATTATCAAGATACTCTAACAATTTGTAAAAAATATATAGATATCCAAATCTCTTCATCACAATGACATGTAATTCGAGTTGGCAAGAGATTGGTAGAGTTAATAATCCAAACAACTTAATGGTTGAAGACTGATCAGATATATTATGTAGAGTGTTCAAAATTAAGCTTGACATGATAACCTCCAATCTTAAGTAAAGGATTTTATTTGAAGTGTTAGATACAGGTATTGCTCATCATTTAACCTTATTTTTTGCAAAATTTTTCGTTAAATTATTTGCATATTTATAGTAATACAAATGGGGAGCTCATATGCTGACGGGCGCTCATACGTTGAGTCTAGAAATTTATTTGCTTAGGTGTTGTCATTAGAAATTTTTAGATTTATATTTATAAATTATAAATTATTATTTACTTAGGTTGTTATTTTTCAAATTTTAAATTATTTTCTTAAGTTATTACTTTTTAATTTTAAGTTATTTGTTTAGGTTGTTATTTTTCAAATTTTAAATTATTTTCTTAAGTTATTACTTTTTAATTTTAAGTTATTTGTTTAGGTTGTTATTTTTCAAATTTTAAATTATTTTCTTAAGTTATTACTTTTTAATGTTAAGTAATTTGCATATTACTCTTTTGAATTTTAAGATTTTATTTATAATATAAGTTATAAATTATTATTTTCTTAAGTTGTTACTTTTTAAATTTAAGTTGTTTTGCTTAGGGGGTTATTTTTTAAATTTTAAGTTGTTTTGGTTAGATAGTTACTTTTTAAATTTTAAGTTATTTGCATATTACTCTTTTAAATTATAAATTATTATTATTTGCTTAAGTTGTACTTTTTAATTTTAAGTTATTTGTTCGGAAATTAAAATTTTTGAAAAAACTAATTTAAATTTATTGTAATTCAAATTTATTACTAAGATAATAAGTTCACGTAATTATTGTATGAGTCAACTTGAATTAATTCAAATTTATTCCTAAGCTAATAACGATAATAATTAATAATTATTCAATTAGTTTTCATGTAAAAATAATAATTTTATTTACATTATATCATCTTTTAGTTAGTTGCTAGGATTTTTATTTTAAATTCAAATCAAAGTCAATTAGGTTTCAAAAAATTTTAGCTATGAGCCAACTATAAAGTACGAATTAGAGATGAATAGCACCACACCTCCCTTACTTAGTACAAGTAATTACTCCTTTTAAAATTTTGTGTGTACGTATACAAGTGATGAGGTTATAGACACTACCGAGTTATGAAAATTCTCCATTACCATACTCAATTGAGATAGTTTGGCTCGATGAAGATGTAAGTTTCCTATCACTTTTTTAAATAATATTTATTGATATTTTAAATGTGTTTATTTATCTCATTTTAATTATTTTTTGTTTTTGTTTGTTAATTATAGGGAGAAAAAAAATACATGCTTCAGTTAAAAAGGTAAAAATGTCTCGATTCGTGAATTTGCTAAAAGAAAGAATGGCATATCAAATCACATATTTTAGTGTTGGATGCAATGTAGATAACTTTAAGATTATACATCATGAGTATGTGGTGAATTTAAACTAACGTACCGATGTGCACAGAATTCCGGAATCATCAAGTATCCCATAATATTGATTTAGTACTGTAAGTTTTGATACTCTCAATACCTCTGGATTCGATTTCATATATTAGGTTGGTAAGTTTATTGTTTTGCAAAAACTTAAATTCATTGATAAAATTATTTATTTTATCTTTTATTTTTTTTAGCATAGTTATTAACAACAAACCCTTTTTATCTTAATCTATTTTAGATATTATTAAATATCTTGCTAGAATTGGAAGTGAGAAGACTCTTGAAAAGTATCAAATCACAATTCTATCAAGTACAATGTTATTGAATTGGAAATCGATGATGGGTGACCAATTCTTTTTGGATTATTTAGCTATATATTTAAACTTTTTATTTTCTATAAACATAATTTTTGACGAATCAATTCAATTCCTTCGAAAAAATTGTGAATCGAGTTCTTAAAAAGATAATTCATTCATAAGTAGTTCATTTTGAATTAATCCAAATAACGTGCAAATAAAATACGTGTAAGTTAAATGCGTACAAATTAATTTGTTTGGAATATTTTTTAAGAAAAAATAATTTTAATATTGTAATATTAATTTTTTAACTGAATTTTTAAATTTTAGTTTATAATAAATTACAATATTTTATAATCAATAAAATTTAAATTTTAAATTCTACCTATATTTTTATAAAATTTAAAGAGATCTACCTATATTTTTATAAAAATCTTCAAGTGTTCAAGTTGTAGTTATTTCCTTCAAAAAAAATTTTTGTTTGTTTTCTTAAAGTTGAAGTTTAATTTTATTTAAAAAATATTATTGAGTTAAAATAAAATATAAGAATGATGTCTTCTATTTAACGTAGTATTTTGTACAGAATTTATTATTTGAATTCTCTCTCATTACGGACAATGTGGATCTGAAGTGTTAAAAAATGCTATTGCACCAACCAAACAATTATTCTTGGAGTCCGAAGATTTAGGGCAAAAGGAGATACTTCAACTTGTAAGATGATTAAGATTGAGAATAAAAATTGAGAATTTGAATGGGCATATTTTAGAATCCCTTTTTTAAGTCTATCTAATAGAATAATGCCAAACATATTTTTGTTTTGGTGAAAATATTATTTGTTTTTAAGTTGTTTTTTTTCTAATTTTTATGTTTGGAATTTAGAATTTTTGTTTAATATAAGTTAATGTTATTTGGTTATTACTTGTGATTTTTTTTTTCAATTTATACCGTTGATATTTTGTTAATTTTTAATTTAGTATTTGATATCATAAAGTTTTATATTTCTAATATGAAATATTGTTGATATAATTAAGTTGGTTATTAATTTTTAATGTGTAATTATTTAAAAAATTCTAATTCTAATTTCTAATTGCTAATTAAAACACTTTGTTTAAACTTTTTAATTTAAAAAATATATAATTTAAGTTATTTGCTTAGGTTGTTAATTTTTAAATACACTTTCTTAAGTTGTTAGTTTTAGATATTTACATAATTTATAAGATTATTAATTTTTAAATTATAATTAATTTTTTGTTTTTATTGACAAATAATAGGATAAATACAATTTATGATAAAACTAAAGCAATTATTTCTAATTTTTATTTTCTGATTAAATTAAAAGAGTTTTATATTTTAAAACAATATTGAACTTCAATTTTTCTCATGCCATTATTTTGAAAAGAGCGTAAAATAAAAAGATTAATTTAATGATAAGATCAGGAGTGATATATATAAAGGGTTAGGATTTAAGATATAGTTGTTAGGAATGAAATCCGTGCTTCCAAAGTAGATAAATATGTCATTCTAGCTATCCGTGTCTTTCACATGTAGCATGAAATACATGTTTAATAATTATCAAGATACTCTAGCAATTTGTAATAAATATATGGATATCCAGATCTCTTAATCACAATGACATGTAACTCGAGTTGGCAAGAGATTGGTAGAGTTAATAATCCAAAGAACTTAAAGGTTGAAGACCGACCAGATATATTATGTAGAGTGTTCAAAATTAAGTTTGACATGATAATCTCCAATCTTAAGCAAGGGATTCCATTCGAAGTGTTAGATGCATGTATTGCTCATTATTTAACCTTATTTTTAGAAAAAATTTTCGTTAAATTATTTGTACAGTTATATATTTATCAAAGCATATATATATAATAGATAGTTTATTTATAACATATTATTTTTTTATTTTTTTATTATATTGATGTACATGGTAGAATTCTAAAAGAGAGGTCCACCACATATTCATATTCTTTTGTGGAGTGGAGACCACAACATAACAAACACAACTTAAATTGACCAGTTAATATTTTTAGGATTGTCCTATCCTGTTCGATACCCAAAATTATTTAGAGCTGTGTTTACATATATGATTAATGTACTATTTGCTCAAAATCTCCCTACATGAAAGATGGGTACTACACAAAATATTATCCTAAAACATTCAATAACACCATAGTTATTAACTATGGTGGATACCCATCATATGGAAGATAAGACACAAGAGTAGTTATTGAAAGGAGGGGATTCCATATGGATAATAAGAATGTAATTTCTTATAACACATATCTGCTAATGTCTTATCAAGCGCATGTTAGAGTACTACAATAAGTCAAATACTATCAAATATTTGTTCAAGTACATGAATAAATGTTCAGACAAGGTGGCAGTTGAGGTTTCAAAGGAAGCTTTCAGTGGAGAGGATGCTCAGATTATTATGAGATCAAACAGTTTTATGATTGGGGGTATTTGTTTGTACGTGAGGTTGTGTGGAGAATTTTGACTTATGATATTCATCGGAGATGGCCTTCAGTGATAAGATTAACCTTCATTTGTCTGGAAAGCAAAATATCATCTTTAAAAACAATGACAATCTTGACAAAATTATGGAATAAGAGAAAGGAAGAGGTACAATGTTCTTAGCAAGGATGGAGGCCAACAAAGAATTTAAAACAAGTCAAATTTTAACGTATACTGAGTTTCCAAATCAATTTGTTTATGATAGAGAAAAAATGGAATGACATTTACGCGAGAGAGGGTATTCTATTGTGAGGTTAAACTATGTTCCACCGGATATAGGTGATATCTAATATATAAGAATTTTGTTAACTGTTCAAAAAAGTTGCACAACATATGAGTTTATTAGGACAATTAATAGGATTACATATCCTAACTTTCAAGATGTTTTTTATTCATTGGGACAACTGTATGACGATAGAAAATTCGTTACAGCTATTTGGTCATCAATTGAGAAAACTATTTGTGATATTATCAATATCTAATAGCGTCAGCAAGCCAAATTCTATTTACAATGCAATTTGGATATTATTAGCTGACGGGATACTATATAAGAGGAGAAAAATATTAAAAAACCAAATTATTTTATTATATAGTAAATCATTATCACATGTAGGACTTTACTTGCCAAAATCAGTATTTACCTATGAACAACTTTTTAGGTTGCTTTATCAAGAGTTAAGAGTCGCAATGACTTGAACATTCTAATTCTAGGCTAAGATAGCAATCCAAAGTCATCAACAACAAATATCATGTTCAAAGAAGTTTTTAATAATATTTAGGTAAGAAAAATAGTATTTTAATTTTAATAACATGTTATGATTTACACTTTTGTACAAATATTTGTCGTAAATTTAACTAATTTATCTATAACTATACTTTCAGACTTGATATGAAATGTGTAACATAGAGCACAACATCATATGGCAATTATTTATCTAATGATGTTAGTAAAATATTATATTGTCGATAAATTTTTGTTAGTTTTTTTATATAAAATTTAGTGCACAATTGATATGTGTAAGACCCGGTTAATTAACGGCTAATTAACCCATAAATAAGAATTTATTCTAGAAAGCCAAAAATGTGATTTTTATGGCTAAATATGATAAAGGAGATTGAGATGAGAATTTCGGTACCAATTTTATAGAAATCGGACCAAGATTGGACCAAATGGGCCAAACCGGGCCAACCGAACCCAAAGTGGGCCCTTGACCCAACTAAACTAAACCTAATACACTCATTTCAGCACTCTCTCTCCTTACTACACTCAAGAAACACACTGAAATGGAGGCCATGGAGAGAAGAACACTCTCTCAAGTTCTTTCTTTCATTTGATCTTTAAACCACCATAACTTTTGATCTAGAGCTTCGATTGCCGCACCGTTTATGGCCACACGTTCACCGTGGAGAGCTCTACAAAATCCATATAACCAATCTTAAGGTAACCCACGTTTTTCTCTTTGAATTTCCAGCCTTGTTTTCGAGTTTCATGAGCAAAAATATTGAAATTTTGGGCTCTTTGATGTTATAGGACCCAACTCTCTTGAAGGAGAAGATTAATCTTGTCTCCTTGGACCTTGGGTGTGGTAAGATTCTCAACCCTAGTGTAATTTGTCATTGTATGGTGTTTGGGTATTGAGATGTTGTGTATGGGTATGATGATTGTGGCTTAGGTTGTGTATATGTGAATATTGGGGCTTGATTGAGACCTTAGAAAGCTTGAAAATGGATTTTTGGTGGTAAAAATCTGTTCTTGGAGGTGTTGATACCTAGAGGACTTGTGGACAAGTGGTTTGGAAGTGCTCCGGTTGAGCTTGGGAAATCGGCTAAGGTATGGTCTCGGTTTCTCGTATCTAATATGTAATGTGGTAGGAAATACTTAGGCTAAAGGCCCTAAGATAGGCATTAAATTGATGATGTTGTTGAATAGTTGAGATATATGATGTGATCATATATGTGATTATGAATATTGATGCCTTGATTGTGTGATATATGAGAAACTACATGTTGTGATATATGCTTGATGAATGATTGAGATTGAATTGGTGGGTGGTATCATGTTGATGGTAAGTATGATGATGATTATGTATAACGATGTTTGATTTGGAAATGGTATTATCGAAAATTGGGATGAGGAAGGATGTGTGATATGATATTGTATTTGCCCTGTAGCCATTTGATTGAGAAGTGTTAAAATGGTTGGACGGTGGTTTTGAGAATTTTGGTAAAGTGTCAATGTGTGAGTTGAGGATGGCTTGATGTTGATTTTGGTACATTTTGATTGATTTCGAAAAAGACAAAATTGGCATGTTTTGGTTGATTTTGAAAAGAATTGAAAATGGTTTGTTTTGAAAATGGCACATTGTGGTTTTGTATGAAAATATGGTTTTCGGACATGTTTTGACGGGACATAACTTGGACTACGGATCCCCGTTTTGTACCAAACTTATTTAGAAATGAGATTGGATCCGGGATGTCCACGCCGCTAGAAGAACGGGCAGAAAACGATTTAAAATGAGAAAGTTATGTCCGTCGGAAGATTGGGGGTTGAATCTGTGAATTCTGCAGCTTTTAACTTAGAAAATTTTTAGCAAAATGACCCTCCACGCGTAGGCGCACTTGGCGCGTACGCACCGTTCTTCAAGAAAGCACCATCCACGCATGCACGTGGTGTGTGCGGGCGCGTCGATGCGCTGCACCAAATACCCAACTATTTTCCCGAGAGTTGTGCCAGAGTTGTGCCAGTTTTGTGCCTGGGGCGCAAGAGCACCCACGCGTACGCGTGGCTGACGCTTGCGCGTCGTTTGGCTATTTTTCAATCCACACGTCCACGCGTATGACGCTTGTGCGTCAATGAGTTTTTTTGTGGCCATCCACGCGTGCGCGTGGAGTGCGCGTACGCATGGCCCTGTTTTCATCTCAAAGTTGATTTTTGAGTTTTAAAGGCCAAATTTCATACTTCTAAACTTCCGATCTCACCACTTATGTCTTAAATCATTATGATATGCCTAGCAATGAGACAAGGAGCTAGTGAATGTGGTAACTTGCGTGTGAAGCAAGGGAAAAATGAATGATCAGTGAGGATCAAAGATGATTATGTGAGATGCGTAGGATGGCGGTAGAAGTGCTTGTTATGCCATGGGCCGAAGGGCCGTAATTGTTAATGAATTGGCTGGTTATGGATTTAACCGTGAGCCGGATGGCTGGATCATTGTCGTGTTACGGCGGAGCCATGATTATGGGCTGAAGGATCTTTAGTCAGTTGCCACTTATGGTTTAGCTTGTTTATAAGCTTTGATATTATCTGGAGGAAGTCCTAGGATTGCCTTCGGCTTTCCTCTATTATTACGTGTTATATATGGGGAACTGTTACCATGCTGGAGACCTCTGGTTCTCACCCATGCAAATTTTATGGTTTTCAGATGCAGGACGCGAGGCTTCTCGTTGAGGCATGCTGGAGACTTCTGGATTAGCGAAGATCCTTGTTCTTGGGACTCTGTTTTGATTTTATGATTTCTCTTAGATACTTTTATCTCCATTGAATATTACAAACTGTGATGACTCCTCTTAGAGGGGATTTTGAAGACTAGGTTCTCTATTTTTGTGTCCCTTTGGGTTTCCTTTGGGGTTTCCTTATTTTATTATATGTATATATTGCTATGCTCGGACCGGTTATCTTCGCATCTGGATTTGAGTTTTGATATTCCCGTTTTTGACACTCTTTTGTATATATATAATCTCACGTTGGTTTATTCTTGTTCGGTACGTTATCGATCGGAGTGTTGCGCTTTTCGAGTCACGATTTTTGTTTACCCTTTTTTCCTTCAAAGGCTCCTAGTTATAAACATCATTCATACTACTATACGTACTAAATTTTAATTTTAGAGGTCGTAATACCTTGCCATATCTGAATTATGACTTAAGCATAAGACTCTGTATGGTAGGGTGTTACATTATGGTATCAGAGCAGTTTGTTCCTGTAGAGCCTGAGGGACTGACTGACTATGCTTCTGTGCATTCTCTGTATGTGTGTTATGTGCTATTAGTATATCTGCTTGATATAATTGGCATAAATGTTCATGAGCATGCATTTGGGACTTTGAAGCACTAGACTTCCGATATTGAGACTGGTCAACTTAATATCGATTGTTTGGTGTGTATAGGAACCAGATGGTGCCTCGTGGACGTGGTAGAGGCCGTGGGAGAGGTCATACGAACGCTCGTGCACCAGAGATTAACCCTAATGACCCGGTGAACTTTATGACTGCGTTGGAGAACATGGCTGCTGCTATGCAAGCCACTGCTGAGGCTCTTGGTCAACAGATGAACAACCATGGTAATGACGGAGGTGGAGTTCAAGGCCCGATGACACTGGCAAACTTCTTGAAGGTTAATCCACCTAAATTCAAGGGAACCACTAGCCCGACTGAGGCCGATACATGGTTTCAGGCCATGGAACGAGCACTGCAAGCGCAGGTAGTACCTGAAGGGCAGCGTGTGGAGTTTGCTACCTATTTGCTCACTGGGAAAGCGTCGCATTGGTGGCAAGGAATCCGACGCCTCCTGCAGCAGGGTGACGATTATATCACCTGGGATGTCTTCCAAGAGGAGTTCTATAAGAAGTACTTTCCGACTTCTGCTAGGACGGCCAAGGAGCTTGAATTATTGCAGCTGAAGCAGGGTACTATATCCGTATCTGAGTATACTGACAAGTTTGAGGAGTTGTTCAGATTCTCTCGTATGTGTCAAGGGACTCCGGTGGAATATGAGGAATGGAAGTGCGTTAAGTATGAAGGAGGACTCTAGAGTAATATTTTCAGCTCAGTGGGACCAATGGAGATCAGAACTTTTTCCGAGTTGGTGAACAAGTGTAGAGTTGCTGAAGAGTGCGTGAAGAAGGCGGCTGCTGAGAGAGGGAGTCACAAAGGATCATTCCCACAGAACCGAGGGAAGAGCTTTGCACCTAGAGGTCCACCTTTCAAGAAGGGAGGTTATTTTAGGAGGCCCAACAACAACAACTCCCAAGGGAAAAGGTTTGGGAAGTAGCCTCAGAATGATCAAGCTTGTACTAGGTGTGGAAGTCACTATCCGAGAGCACCATGCAAGGACGGATGGGGTTTGTGCTACAATTGTGGAAAGGCGGGGCATAAAGCCGTAAATTGTCCAGAAGCAGAAACAAGGTGCTGGAAAAGCACAGCAGACTGGTCGGGTGTTCACCACTTCAGCTATAGGTGCTGAGGGATCTGAGGCACTTATCCGAGGTAACTGTGAAATAGCTGGTCAAACTTTAAATGCTTTATTTGATTCGGGAGCATCGCATTCATTCATTGCATTTGAGAAAGCCCATGAGTTAGGATTGAAGATCGTAACCTTAGGTTATGACCTAAAAGTGTATAATGCTACCCATGAGGCCATGGTAACTAGGCTAGGATGCCCGAAAGTTTCATTTAGGTTCAAGCAGCATGATTTTGTCCATAATTTAATCTGCTTACCGATGATCGGTCTTGATCTTATCTTGGGATTGGATTGGTTATCTGAGAACCATGTCCTGCTTGATTGTTCTACAAAGTCGGTGTACTTTATGCCGGAAGATACAGAAGGGCCGGTCGTGGTGAATAATTGTTACTTTAATTCGATGATGGTGAACTGCTCCGGAATCGAATGTCAGGGTATCCTGTTGTTAACCGCGGGTGTTTCGGGTGATGAACAAAGGTTGGAACAGATTCCGGTGGTGCGTGAGTTTCCGGAGGTGTTTCCTGATGACATTGATGAATTTCCACCTAACCGAGAGGTCGAGTTTGCTATTGAATTGGTGCCTGGGGCCGGACCAATCTCAAGTGCTCCTTATAGAATGTCACCGTTAGAGATGGCCGAGCTAAAGTCTCAGTTAGAGGACTTGTTGGGTAAGAACTTTATCAGACCAAGTGTTTTCCCGTGGGGTGCTCCAGTGTTACTGGTAAAGAAGAAGGACGGGAGTATGCGGCTCTGTGTGGATTACAGGCAGCTGAACAAGGTCACGATAAAGAATAAGTACCCGCTGCTGAGAATTGATGATCTCATGGATCAGTTACAAGGAGTTGGAATTTTCTCCAAGATCGATTTGCGATCCGGTTATCACCAGATAAGAGTGAGGGGTGAGGATATCCCTAAGACCGCTTTTAGGACTCGTTATGGTCATTACGAGTACACTGTAATGTCCTTTGGGTTGGCGAACGCTCCTGCAGTATTCATGGATTACATGAATAGAGTGTTCCATCCGTTTCTGGATAAATTCGTTGTTGTCTTCATTGACGACATACTGATTTACTCCAAGACTGAAGAAGAGCATGCGGAACACTTGCGGACCGTGTATCAGATTTTAAAGGAGAAGAAACTCTATGAAAAACTGTCTAAGTGTGAGTTCTGGAAGAGTGAGGTGAAGTTTTTGGGTCACGTGGTGAGTAAGAAGGGAATAGTAGTAGATCCAACTAAGGTGGAAACTGTGATGGATTGGAAGCAACCAATCACAGTAACTGAGATAAGGAGTTTTCTGGGCTTAGGTGGCTATTATCGAAGGTTCATCAAAGGCTTTTCGCAATTAGCCTTGCCATTGACAAAGTTAACCCGCAAAGACACACCATTTGTTTGGACTCCTGAGTGTGAGGAGAGCTTTCAGGCGTTGAAGAAAAAGTTGACCACTGCACCTGTGTTGGTGTTACCTGAGCCGAACGAACCATTTGAGGTGTACTGTGATGCCTCACTAAAGGGTCTAGGGTGCGTGCTGATGCAGCATCATAATATGGTGGCGTATGCCTCATGCCAGTTGAGACCTCATGAAGTTAGTTACCCTATGCATGATCTGGAACTCGCTGCGGTTGTGTTTGCCTTGAAGGTGTGGAGGCATTACCTCTATGGGGTTAAGTTCCAAGTCTTCTCCGATCACAAGAGCTTGAAATATCTCTTTGATCAGAAAGAGCTTAATATGAGGCAAAGAAGGTGGATAGAATTATTGAAGGACTACGACTTTAAGTTGAATTACCATCTGGGAAAGGTGAATGTAGTGGCGGATGCGTTAAGTCGGAAGTCGTTATATGCGGCTTGGATGATGCTTCAAGAGGAGAAGTTGCTCAAGGGGTTCGAGAGTCTAAAAATTGGTGCTCGAGAAGTATTTGGAACCTTGTGTTTGAGCCGATTAGAAATCTCGAGTGACTTTAAGTCTCCATTCACCTGGGGAGTACTAAGATGTACCATGATTTTAAGGCGGTGTTTTGGTGGCCAGGTATGAAGAATGATGTGGCGGAATATGTTTCAAAGTGCTTAACTTGTCAAAAGGTAAAGATTGAACATCAAAGACCTTCCGGGATGTTGCAACCCTTAGAGGTTCCCCAATGGAAATGGGAAAGTATTGCAATGGACTTTGTGTCGGGATTGCCAAGGACTAGGGCTGGTTTTAATGCTATCTGGGTGATTGTGGACCGACTGACGAAGTCAGCTCACTTTTTACCCATTCGGATGACTTACACCCTTGAGGATCTAGCGCGGTTATACATAAAGGAGATTGTGAGACTCCATGGTGTACCTGCTACTATAATCTCTGATAGAGATCCTCGTTTCACTTCGAGGTTTTGGGGTGCATTTCAGAAAGCTTTTGGAACCCGATTAAGCTTGAGTACAGCTTACCATCCTCAAACAGATGGTCAATCCGAGTATCGGAATAGCTCCGTATGAGGCTTTGTATGGGAGAAAATGTCAATCTCCGCTATGTTGGTATGAAGCTGGAGAGAAAGGCTTGTTGGGGCCGAAGATGATAGTTGAGACCACTGAACAAGTCAAGAAAATCCGAGATAGGATGCTTACGGCGCAGAGTCGCCAGAAGAGTTACGCTGATTAGAGGCAGAAGCCCTTGAAATTTGAGGAAGGAGATCATGTTTTCCTTAAGGTTACTCCAACCACAGGAGTAGGTAGGGCGATTAAAGCAAAGAAGTTGAATCCTCGGTACATCGGTCCATTTCAGATCCTGGAGAGGATTGGATCGGTGGCGTATCGGATGGCTCTACCACCTCATCTTTCGAACCTGCACGACGTGTTTCACGTGTCACAGCTTCGGAAGTACACTCCTGATGCTAGCCATGTGTTAGAACCTGAATCGGTTCAGTTAAGAGAAGATTTGATGCTTCCAGTGACTCCAGTCAGAATTGATGATACTACTATCAAACGGTTGCGTGGAAAGGAGGTTTCATTAGTCAAAGTGGCATGGAGTCGAGGCGGTGTTGAGGAACACACTTGGGAACTTGAGTCGGAGATGCGATCGGATTATCCGCACTTATTCTCAGGTAATTGAATTTGAATTTTGTGGGCAAAATTCCCAATTAGGTGGGTAGAATATAAGACCCGGTTAATTAACGGATAATTAACCCATAAATGAGAATTTATTCTAGAAAGCCAAAAATGTGATTTTTATGGCTAAATATGATAGAGGAGATTGAGACGAAAATTTCGGTACCAATTTTATAGAAATCGGACCAAGATTGGACTGAACGGGCCAAACCGGGCCGAACGGGCCAAACCGGGCCAACCGGACCCTAAGTGGGCCCTTGGCCCAACTAAACTAAACCTAATACACTCATTTCAGCACTCGCTCTCCTCACTACACTCAAGAAACACGCTGAAACGGAGGGAAGAACACTCTCTCAAGTTCTTTCTTTCATTTGATCTTCAAACCACCATAACTTTTGATCAAGAGCTCCGATTGCCGCACCATTTTCGGCCACGCATTCGCCGTGGAGAGCTCTACAAAATCCATACAACCAATCTTGAGGTAACCCACGTTTTGCTCTTCGAATTTCCAGCCTTGTTTTTGAGTTTCATGAGCAAAAATGTTGAGATTTTGGGCTCTTTGATGTTATAGGACCCAACTCTCTTGAAGGAGAAGATTAATCTTATTTCTTTGGACCTTGGGTGTGGTAAGATTCTCAACCCTAGTGTAATTTTTCATTGTATGGTGTTTGGGTATTGAGATGTTGTGTATGGGTATGATGATTGTGGCTTAGGTTGTGTATATGTGAATATTGGGGCTTGATTGAGACCTTGGAAAGCTTGAAAAGGGATTTTTGGTGGTAAAAATCTGTTCTTGGAGGTGTTGATACCTAGAGAACTTGTGGACAAGTGGTTTGGAAGTGCTCCGGTTGAGCTTGGGAAATCGGCTAAGGTATGGTCTCGGTTTCTCGTATCTAATATGTAATGTGGTAGGAAATACTTAGGCTAGAGGCCCTAAGATAGGCATTGAATTGATGATATTGTTGAATGGTTGAGATATATGATGTGATCATATATGTGATTATGAATATTGATGCCTTGATTGTGTGATATATGAGAAACTACATGTTGTGATATATGCTTGATGAATGATTGAGGTTGAATTGGTGGGTGGTATCATGTTGATGGTGAGTATGATGATGATTATGTATAACAATGTTTGATTTGGAAATGGTATTATCGGAAATTGGGATGAGGAAGGATGTGTGATATGATATTGTATTTGCCCTGTAGCAATTTGATTGAGAAGTGTTAAAATGGTTGGACGGTGGTTTTAGGAATTTTGGTAAAGTGTCAATGTGTGAGTTGAGGATGGCTTGATGTTGATTTTGGTACATTTTGATTGATTTCGAAAAAGGCAAAATTGGCATGTTTTGGTTGATTTTGAAAAGAGTTGAAAATTGTTTGTTTTGAAAATGGCACCTTGTGGTTTTGTATGAAAACATAGTTTTTGGGCATGTTTTGACGGGACATAACTTGGACTACGGATCCCCGTTTTGTACCAAACTTGTTTAGAAATGAAATTGGATCCGGGATGTCCACGCTGCTGGAAGAATGGGCGGAAAACGATTTAAAATGAGAAAGTTATGTCCGTCGGAAGATTGGGGGTTGAATTTGTGAATTCTGCAGCTTTTAACTTAGAAAATTTTTAGCAGAATGACCCTCCGCGCGTAGGCGAACTTGGCGCGTACGCGCCGTTCTTCAAGAAAGCACCATCCATGCGTGCGCGTAGTGTGCGCGGGCGCGTCGATGCGCTGCACCAAATGCCCAGCTATTTTCCCGAGAGTTGTGCCAGAGTTGTGCCAGTTTTGTGCCTGGGGTGCAAGAGCACCCACACGTACGCGTGGCTGACGCTTGCGCGTCGTTTGGGTATTTTTCAATCCGCGCGTCCACGCATCCGCGCGTATGACGCTTGCGCGTCGATGAGTTTTTTTGTGGCCATCCACGCGTGCGCGTGGAGTGCGCGTATGCATGGCCCTGTTTTCATCCCAAAGTTGATTTTTGAGTTTTAAAGGCCAAATTTCATACTTCTAAGCCTCCGATCTCACCACTTATGTCTTAAATCATTATGATATGCCTAGCAATGAGACAAGGAGCTAGTGAATGTGGTAACTTGCGAGTGAAACAAGGGAAAAATGAATGATCAGTAAGGATCAAAGATGATTATGTGAGATGCGGAGGATGGCGGTAGAAGTGCTTGTTATGCCATGGGCCGAAGGGCCGTAATTGTTAATGAATTGGCTGGTTATGGATTTAACCGTGAGCCGGATGGCTGGATCATTGCCATGTTACGGCGGAGCCATGATTATGCCTAAGTATAAATGCATATATGCTGTTGAATGAATTGTGAATGTTTGCACTTCCACTATCGGAGATGAGGGTTTCCCTGGGAGGAAGCAGTGGCTAGCCACCACGTGCTCCAGGTTGAGACTCGAAGCTCTTTTGACCCTATGTCGTCAGAGTGGCCGGGCACTGTGAAAGCCCCAGATGAGCTCACCTCCATAAGTATTCACCAGTGAGGGTGATGGATATGGATCATGATTATGATCACGATTTGTTGAGTATAACTCAAGTTGGGGAGACACGACAGAGGGACAGTCTAATGGTTAGCTACTAGGACTTGTCAAGTTGGCTCTATAACTGACAGATGATATCATCAGCCACTAGGGACAGGCATTCATCATATGCATACTATATGAATTGTTTGAGATTGCCTATTTGACTGCATATTACTTGCTAATTGTCTAAATGCCTTATCTGTTCCTATTTGTATATCTCTTGTTTGATTTAGCTGTATTTGCTACATTATACTCCTACTGGTGGTTGGGAGGTCTGAAGGAATTGGAAAGGGAAGTATTAGTTAGATTGAAGGATCTTTAGTCAGTTGCCACTTATGGTTTAGCTTGTTTATAAGCTTTGATATTATCTGGAGGAAGTCCTAGGATTGCCTTCGGCTTTCCTCTATTATTACGTGTTATATATGGGGAACTGTTACCATGCTGGGGACCTCTGGTTCTCACCCATGCGGATTTTGTGGTTTTCAGATGCAGGACGCGAGGCTTCTCGTTGAGGCATGCTGGAGACTTCTGGATTAGCGAAGATCCTTGTTCTTGGGACTCTGTTTTGATTTTATGATTTCTCTTAGATACTTTTATCTCCATTGAATAATACAAACTGTGATGACTCCTCTTAGAGGAGATTTTGGAGACTAGGTTCTCTGTTTTTGTGTCCCTTTGGGTTTCCTTTGGGATTTCCTTATTTTATTATATGTATATATTGCTATGCTCGGACCGGTTATCTTCGCATCCGGATTTGAGTTTTGATATTCCCGTTTTTGACACTCTTTTGTATATATATATAATCTCACGTTGGTTTATTCTTGTTCGGTACGTTATCGATCGGAGTGTTGCGCTTTTCGAGTCACGATTTTTGTTTACCCATTTTTCCTTCAAAGGCTCCTAGTTATAAACATCATTCATACTACTATACGTACTAAATTTTAATTTTAGAGGTCGTAATACCTTGCCATCTTTAAATTATGACTTAAGCATAAAACTCTGTATGGTAGGGTGTTACAATATAATACCAATACAATTATATATATTCTTATCTTTTCAGATCTCTTTTTTTATGATTCAAGAATATTATAGATTTTAAACTGTTCTATTTATATTTTATTTTAAATAAATATTAAATAATATATTTTTATCTCACCGTCACTATTATGTTGCCTTGTTTTATTGTCCTTCTTTATTTTCTTCTTCTATTAACCCCAATCGCAATCAATTATCACCATACCATTATCGCATCTCTCATTTTTGTTTATCACTTTGATTCATACATATCCATTGTGTTAACTTTTGAGTTGTTAAAGATTTGTTAAAAGAATTATTTTCTTGTTTGATTTAGATATCTAGATCTATAACTATTATATAATCATAAAATACTATTTTTAATTTATCATGTCAAATTAAAATATAAGCTTGGTCATCACACAAATTTAACACTAGTTGTGTGGTAGAACTGAACTTTAGAGAAAATTTAAACCTGTAAATAGAGTTAGAACGTAATCTAAATCCTACCATAGTGTATCCTATTCATAATTGCGAGTCCTGGTTATTCCCTATACTTTTCCGATTCAGATATTATTAATTAATTAAAGCATTGCCGCTTTGCACTCCATGAATTACAGTGTGTGTATCAGCGAAAAATTTGTTATTTGTCCGTCTCTTCCCCCATCCCAACCGACAAACAATTTAGTTGCTCCTTTTAAGTCATTTTTTTTTAAATAATTATCATAGATG
>NC_029792.2:15887830-15899210 GCF_000816755.2 Arachis ipaensis
GAGTAAAACTTTTTTTTATTATGAGTATTTTTTTATTATCTAATGCATACAAAGTTACATATTTTTATTTATAATAAAATTTAAAAATTAAAATTAAATGACATTAGTATTTTTTGGTTTAATAAAATTAAAATAAAGTACAAACATAAGGATAAAAACTAAAAAAAAATAGATGGCTCTAGAGAAGGATAATGTTAAATTTTATGTCATTATGTATAAGAACAGTGATTTATTTTATTATATTTATTTTATACTAAATAACAAAAAAGTTAAATTTTATGTCCATTTTTTATTACTTATTTTACTTATCTATAGTTGTTTATAGTAGACTTTATAGTTATCGAGTCATGTTTCGTTCCAACAAAAAAAAAATAGTTATAAAATCATTTTCACTTTTTTTATTGGAGTACATATATTATATCATCATGATTTTAATAATTGATGTAAAATTTAAAAAATTAAATAAACATATATTTATTTTGATTAAATCCAATAGTGAATTATATATATTTCTATAGTCAAAAAATAGATTTAACTTTTTTTAAAATAAATAGTTTTTCAATCATCTAATTTATAAAAAAGTCTCATCTTTTTATTTATCCTAAAGGTTAAATATTAAAACTAATATTAATACATTTTTTATTAATAAAACTAAAATAAAACATAAAAATAAACCTTGAATAAAATAAAAAATACAAAACTTTGAATCTCAAAATATAAAATGATTATAAGATAAAAAAAATTACTTAACTTTTTTCAGGCAAATTATATTAGGTTTTATGGTATATTTAAATGAAATGAGAAGAATGCAAGAGAAGATGGATAAAAAAAATTTTTTGATAAATAAGATTAAACTAAAATAAACATCAGAAATGCTCTGACTCATCTCCCTTTGCATGCATGAATCATATTCTATATAGGCCTATAGGGAGTTAGCCACCATACCTTAGCTTTCATTAATTAGAGATTTAATATCATTTTATAATTGACAACAAATTAAATTATTATTTGCCAATGAATAATAGCTCAAATGGCATAGTCTTTCCATAATCAATTAAGATGTTGCGAGTTCGAGTCTCATATCTTTGATAAAAAAAAAAAATTAAAGTATTGATTTAGATGTTAAATTTTGTCTTCGCATTAAATCAAGTACTAAACTTCCATTTGTCATTTTAATACCTTGCCGTTAAAAGTTGAAATCGTGATTAGATTATTGGCAGTTGATGGTTATGCATCTCTAACACCTTATTCTCTATGCAATTATAAATACTAGCGGCTCAACAGGTACGATCAGCCGCTTTTCTAGTGAGTTAAAAAAATATTTTTATATTTTTATTTTTAAAATTATAAATTTAATATCAATACATTTTTTATTAATAAAACTAAAATAAAACATAAAAATAAACCTTGAATAAAATAAAAAATACAAAACTTTGAATCTCAAAATATAAAATGATTATAAGATAAAAAAAATTACTTAACTTTTTTCAGGCAAATTATATTAGGTTTTATGGTATATTTAAATGAAATGAGAAGAATGCAAGAGAAGATGGATAAAAAAAATTTTTTGATTATGCAGTAACAATAATATGAGAGGATAGATAGTAAAAGAGGTAAGAGATACTGATAGAGGTTCCGTGAATGTGAATTAATGAGATAAGAGAGAACGTGAATGTATATGATACGAGAGAATATGAAGTAGTGGAAATTTTTTAACATAGAATAACTGACATATAGTGGGGTAGATTATTAGATAGGGCAAAATTAAAAAAAAAATTAGACACCAAACTAGATTTTGCTACTATATATTATTATAGAATTATAGATATGAATAGGCATCACTTAATTAATTATATTAGTAGAGTAGTTAATTCAAAATTTAAATTTTATTTTGTGTATACAGTAATTTATTAGGGCAATTTACTCAAATAAATAAATTGAGTGAATCCTTTACCTAAATACACAAAATGGAAACTTGTTACGCGCATGTGCATTTTTACTATTATGTAAACCGTGGTAGCCAACCACGGTTTCTAATTTCTACGTAAACCGTTGCTACCAGGGACGGATTATGGTTGGAACACATTAGGCATAAACCGTGGTAACCTCCCACGGTTTATGAAGAGAATTCGTTGAACATAAACCCTGCTAGCTTTCCACTGGTTTATGAAGAGAATGGCTTCAACGTAAACCCCCCTAGGTTCCCAAGGTTTACATGTTATGTAGTATAAATACATAAACAAACATATAAAAGTGATTCAATTAAACATATAAAATAAATGGACTTACTCAGATGAATTTAGTACACTAAACAAACATATTAAATTTTTTATTGAACAATAATATTAATACTTATTGAATATTCTATTATTTTTTATCATATAAAAAATTAAATTAAATAAATAGTAAAATATAAAATAATATTAAATTAAATAAATAAAAAATATCTAATTTTTTATATTTGAACTTAAAGATAGAGAGAGTGTTGTTTATTGAACTTATTAGATACTTTAAGTCATAGTAAAGTATTTAAATCAATTGAATTATTTTTTATCTTTTGAAAAAGTACTACTAAGTTTTTTATAAAAAGTTTGGGGGGCCATGGCCCCCCTTGTCTGAATTAAGCTCCGCCACTGGTTTATTGAGTCGTCGTTGTTGTTTAAGTTGTATTAGGCACTCTTAATTTGAGTAATGTAAGGTTGGTTAAGTCAATGAATGTCGACATGTTTGTTTAGTGTACTAAATTCATCTGAGTAAGTCCATTTATTTTATATGTTTAATTGAATCACTTTTATATGTTTGTTTATGTATTTATACTACCTAACATGTAAACCTTGGGAACCTAGGGGTTTTACCTTGAAGCCATTCTCTTTATAAACCGTGGGAAATTAGGAGGGTTTATGTTCAACGAATTCTCTTCATAAACCGTGGGAGGCTACCACGGTTTATGCCTAATGTGTTCCAACCATAATCCGTCCCTGGTAGCAACGGGTTTACGTAGAAATTAGAAATCGTAGTTGGCTACCACGGTTTACATAATAATAAAAATGCACATGCGCGTAACAAGTTTTCATTTTGTGTATTTAGGTAAATGATTCACTCAATTTATTTATTTGGGTAAATTACCCATTTATTAGTGTATAATAAATTTTTAATAAAATTCTAATTTACAACGAATTAATCTATAACAAAAAATACCAAAAAAAATTAATGAAGACATAAATGATAGCCTATATAATTAAAGTATTATACTTTATTTCATGATAAAAATGAAGCTACAGTCGTAAATAATAATTTTTTATATTTATTTAAACATAAATTATAATTAAATTGATTGAAAGTAAAATATTTTTTATTATTTACATTATTTTTTTATTAATAATAAATATAGGCTTATTTGTTGTAATTTTTTAGTAGAGTACATAAAAAGTATATAGTATATAAAATTATAAAGTGTAATAACTCGACCAATATTTTTAAGGGAATTTTTCATTCTCTTCAACAAAGAGAATAACTTTTTTTCTCCCTCTCTTAATCCCTGAACATCACAGCTTGAAGAGTTTAGGGCATGAGATTTTCTTCATGATGCGGTAAGCGTAGAGAGCAATAAAGCTATGAATGAAATTAAAAAAGTTGTGAATTGAGATTCAATTATTGTCCATTTTGGCATTTTCTTTTTTTTTTCTAATTTTTCTTTCGACATTTCTTTTACCTTTTCTTACCTCTTCCTTTAAACTCATTCAATAGAGTGTGATAAGAGATTATTTCGCAAGATTCTTTTTTCGTGAACATAGCTGCTTTGATCAACAAGTTGGAAGGAAGAAGATCTGAATTCTTATTACTTTATAATTCATTGATTTCTCAAAATGATGAACAGATTCTCGAGTGGTGGTTTTGACAACCAGAATAGTGCCAATCTCCTCCAACAACTCACAAATCTTCAATCTCAAATTTTGAAGAACACCACAAGTCCAATTCAATATCAATCAAACCCCTATTTTCTTCACTCTAGAGAAAATCTAGGTAGTAGAAGTCGTGAAACTACATTGGCATGCTCTCGTTGTAACAAGCAAGAGCACACAAAAGATGTGTGTTATGAGAAGCATGGATACTCCCCCAATTTCTATCAACTGCAGTAACATAACATCACCATCAATCACGTGATCAATGAGGGGCATGATGATATACTCAGTGACAAACAGTCCCTTCTCAATTGTCTTCAAAAGAACACTGGAATATCAAGATCTGGGTTCACTCCAGAGCAAAGATTTGTCTTGTTAGAGTTGATCAAAGACAAAAGTGTGCAGCAACAACTTTATAATACAAGTCGAATTTTGACTAATTCCATTCAGACCTCTACTTCAGGTAAAACCATTGCATTACATTTTAATGCGAAAATTATGAGCATTATCACACCAAAATCTGCACTATGGGTCATTGACTCTAATATAACAGATCATGTGACTTTTGACTTAAAAGATTTTGCAAGTTTTTTAAATATTGCTCTAATCAATATGAAATTGCTAAATGGGACCAAAACTGTTAGCACCATCATTGGCACAATCACATTTTCTAAAAACTTTTTTCTCAAAAATGTTTTATACATTCCTTCTTTTAATTTTAAACTGATATCTGTGTCAAAATTAACCTCAAACTTACATTGTCAACTATTAATCAATGATAAGTGTTGTGAGATACAAGATCGATCCACATCAACGATGATTGACATTGCTTAGTGTATAGAAGGGTTATATATATATACAATGAGTAGAGAATGAATTCTCTCACTTTTCTCTCTTTCAACAAAGCAATGCAAGTTTCATTAGCGGCAATTACGACTACCACTCATTCCACAACACCTTCACACAGTGAGTACAACAACATTTGGCATCTTAGATTAGGATAGATACCCATGCATAAATTGATTTTACTGAAGAAGTATTATCCTTTTATAGATTGTATTGTTTCAAAATTTTCTTATGACTCATGTCATTTTGCAAAACAAAAAAAATTATTTTTTATTTTAGTACCACTGAAATAAAAGACTATTTTGACTTAGTTCATATGGATATCTGGGATCTTATTTTTGTCTATTCTAATGAAGGACATAGGTATTTTTTTACTGTGTTAAATGACAAGAGCAGATTCACTTGGATTTTTTTATGAAAACCAAATATGAAGAATCACAATTGGTTATTAATTTTGTGAATTTTGTCATAATACAATTTGAAAAAAAAAGTTAAGTGTATAAGGATTGACAATAGGGCATAATTCACTCTAAAATATTTTTTTGCATCTACCGGCATTTTACACCAAACTTCTTGTGTAAAAATACCAGAGCAAAATGGAATTGTAGAGCGAAAATACCAGCACATTTTAGGTGTTACTAAAGCACTGTTATTTCAATAAAAAATTTCACATTGTTTTTGGCAATACGCTGTTGCTCACGCTATTCACCTAATTAATAGGCTGTCCAACGCTAAACTACATAATACCAGTCCTTATAAGCTTTTGTATGGTAATTTACCTGATTTTTCATATTTAAGAATATTTGGTTCTCTTACATATGCCTCACATCAACAAATTCAAGAACAAAATTAGACCCAAGAGCAGGAAAACAGCTTCTCTCGGTTTTAAATTAGGAACAAAGAATTTTCGACTTATTGATTTAAAATCAAAGAAAATTTTCATATCTAGAAATGTAACTTTCTATGAAACTTATTTTTCATTTTCACATTCCACTAGCATTGACATTCATGCAGTACTCACTCATATTCTACAATGCATTGATCTTTTTCAATATGATACACCATCTACACATCATTTGCAATCACTCACACCTACCACACTCACATATTCAAATGAACATTTCTCAAGTTCAATACACTCACCAATTTTTTACACACCATTGCACCCATTACCACACCACACACGAATAATGTACTTGCATCACAAAATTATGACAGCACACATGACTGCATCACTAGAAAATCTGAAAAAATAAAAAAATCGCCTTCTTATTTGAAGGACTACCATTGTATGATAATCTACGTAACTCACTTTAGCAACTTTGCCAACTCTAACTCTTTATATCCTATCTTACAACACTTATCATATGATAAAATAATCCCAAAATATAAGTCTCTTTTTATATCCATCATCTTAAATCTGAAACCTAGCACTTATGAAGAAATGACTGCACATGAATATTGGAGAAATGCAATACAAGCTGAATTGACAGCTCTAGATTAGAACAAAATTTGGTGTCTTACTGAACTCCCAAAAAGTAAGAAGGCTGTGGGTTGCAAATGGGTTTTTCGGGTAAAATTCAATCTCGATGGTACCATAGAAAGGCACAAAGCGAGGCTAGTTACAAAAGGATTCACTCAAGTGCAAGGAGTGGATTATGGTGATACTTTTAGTATAGTTGTCAAAATGACTACCCTACGAGTAATGTTAGTATTAGCAGCGACAAAGAAATGGCATTTGAAACAGTTGGACGTCAATACCACCTTCCTTCATGGAGATTTGGACAAGGAAGTTTATATGAAGATACCACCCAGTTGGCTGTATCATAACCAGGTTTAGTTTGTAAATTACAAAAGTCTCTATATGGACTTAAACAAGCAAGCAGACAATGGAATATTAAGCTCACTCAGACTCTTGTTGATGCTGGTTATAAACAATTTTTTGATGATCATTCCCTCTTCATCAAGAAACAATTCGAAAGCTTTACTGCTATTCTAGTATATGTTGATAACTTAGTTTTAACTGAAAATGACATTGGTGAAATCAATTCCATTAAGCAAATTTTGGATGACAAGTTTAAAATAAAGGATCACTACAAGAAAATGGAACATTTGTAATAAAAATTTTGGATCAAATTTAAAATTGTTACAAAAAAATATTTTTTTTGTAATAATAATTGGTGATTTTTACAAAAGAATAATGTTTTGTAACAATCTATTTTTTTTTTACAAGTTATGTTAGTTTTTGTAACGAGCCGGTGTTTTGTTACAAAATATTATAATATTTTGTAACAAAAAGTAAAGTAGTTGCAAAATTTTGAAATATTTTATAACAAAATATTTTTTGTTTCAAAAACTCTAATTTTTTTGTAACAAAATATCTTTTTTTTTTCAAAAACTCTAATTATTTTGTAACAAAAAATTAATTTGTCACAAAATTCAACATTGTTTGTAACAAGTTATTTTTTTGTCACAAAATATAAGTATATTTTATAATAATTTTTTTTAAATATTAAACACTTTAAGAATAAAAAAATTGTGTATATATTTTTTTTAAAATAATTTTATTTTGTTTCAAAAAATAAAATTTTTTACATACTATAAATATCTTTTTGTTTTAAAAATTTCAATTATTTTGTAACAAAAAATTAATTTATCACAAAATTCAACATTATTTGTGAAACTTAAAAAAATTTTATTAAATTATAAATATAAATAACAATAATTAAATATACAAAGAAAAAAAACTAAGATACTAAAAGTAAAAGTGTGAAAAGTAAAAGAGTAAAGCTGTAAAAAAATCCTAAGCCCCCACCCATCACTCTGAGCCTCACTCTCAACTCTGCAAAGCAAAATGGAGCTGCTGCGGGAAGAAGAAGCACCGGCGTAGCCCCCGAGAAATGTCTGCCTCGTGGTCGTGTCCTCTGCAATCACCATCTCCTCCGCCGTCGTGTCATGTGCGGTGGCGTTGTGGTCTTCATTGGTATTTGTTCCGTCATGTGTGCCGTCGCCCTATGGTCGTCATCGCAGGGGTCTTTGTGGTGGTGGTCGTCATCGTTGTTCGTGGTCACCGTCAGCTCTGCTTTTCTGCTGAAGTTTGCATCATGCTCTATCTCTTGTAGCCTGGTTTAGCCATGCTTCGTTCGTCTACTGTCGGTCTAGTCTGATTACGTCTCTGCTGAAAGTAAGTGTAGTTTATTTGAGTATTGTTAACTATGTCGTTAGTTGATAATCTTAGCTGAAATATTGAATCCTATATTATTGTTAGTTGATTCTGCTGATGTTGTGGTTGAAAATATTAGTGTGTAACATAGTTGATAATCTTATTTTAGCTTATTTGGAGAAATGATATTTGATTCTAATTTTTGTTTCTGTGTTTTATTATTTTGATTCTAGTTTTTGCTTTCTTTTTTAGTGATTTTAATTCTGTTTTGTTTCTGTGTTCTATTATTTTTGTTTCTGTTTCTTTTATTTTTTTTAGTAATTTTTGTTTTTTATTCTGATTTTTGCTTTATTTTCTTAGAGAATTATTCTATGTATTTTTATGAGTAATTAACATGTATTTCAGATTGACCGAGTAAAGTACAAGAACATATCATCAGTATTCGGAGTTCTAATGAAGGAGCAAGGAATGAGAGGGTTCTTCAGGTGTTGGGTCCCAACACTGCTTGGGTACAGTGCTCAGGGAGCATGCAAGTTTGGATTCTATGAATTCTTCAAGAAATACTACTAAGATCTTGCAAGCCCAGAGAATACAGCCGAGTACAAAACCTTCATATTTCTAGCAGGATTAGCCTCTACTGAAGTCATTGCTAATATTGCACTGTGCCCCATGGAAGCTGTCAAAGTTTGTGTGCAAACCCAACCTGGCTTTGCGAGAGGTTTGCCAGATGGATTACCCAAGTTCATTAAGGCTGAGGGTGTCGGAGAGTATACATACTTTTCTTTACTTTTAGTTGGGATCTATCATTTCATTACTTAGTAACCATCTATTATATTTTAATGGCTTCTTCGTAGATATTATTTGTTGGAATTTGAAGCTTCAAATTTGTTAAGGATTTGGATTTGATGTGCAGGTTGTATAAAGGACTTGTTATACTCTGGGACCGCCAGATTCCATGTAAGTTTGCACATACTTCATCACATTTTTAGTCGGTCCAAATAACAGAATTGCAGCATGATTAACTTGGTTTTTCATTGAACTCCTTTGTTTGCTCTTTAATCATGATCTGGTAATTAAAATTTGTTGTAATTAATAATCTATCAAAATTAATTGGAAGAGGCAATGCAAGACCGTGAGGAGCTAACAAAGGAAATAGATGTGCTCAAAGAAAAACTTGAAGAGTAACGAATACAGCAAGAGGAGGAATTAGCTCGAGTGAAAGCTCAATTAGAAGCTCAACAAGCCGTTGTGAACTCTTTCATAGCGTGCTTTGACAATGAAAGAAACTAGACAATTAAAGGTACTCCTAAAATTGCTTATGGTTTTAATACATATTTCTAGATAATTCATATATTATTAGTATAGTTTAATTTGTATATGGATCTATTTATTATATTTTACTTGTGTGTCATGGTTGAGAAATGACAAATGTCCTATTATTTGGTTTGATAAATTTGGTTGTGTATTGGTTGAGAAATAAATAATGAATTGTTTTTTTTTTTTTTTGACAGAACCGTAGACGGTGGAAATATCCAAGTTTTAGGAGAGATTCTGCCAAAATATTTTTAAACATTTTGGATAAAAGTTAATAAAAAAAAATTATAATTGGTGTTATATCTTATTTCTAATTTTTTGTGTTATTTTTTTTTATTTACAGGAGTGCTAAAATGGTGACAACATGCTACCTTAAGGGCTCAAGAATATTTTGATTCATAGATACAATAATCTATGTTAGACTTGTAACTTTTGGTTGAACTTGTGCAAGAAATATAACTTGTAGAACTAATCAATGTACTCACTAATATTATTTTGTTTTAAAACAATTTTAGTTAAATGAAGCATATTTGAATTATGTATGTTTTTACATATTATATAAATATTGACTTGTTTAGTAAAGTAGTTAATATATCAGTTAATTAAAAAATTAATTTCATAAATTATGCATGTAATTTGTATTAAAAAAAACTGTTACAAAATAAATATTTTGCTTTTGTAACTAAAGAAAAAAAATGTTACAAAATCAAGTTATCTTTTGTAACAAAACTTTATGATAGGAAAAAATATATTGTTACCAAAAATATTTTGAAAATCAAAATTTGTTATCACTTTTGTAATGACTTTTGATTTTTTATATCAGAGAAATTTGTTACAAAATATTACTTTAAATTGTAACAGTTTCATTTTTGTTACAAAAATTTTTTGTAACGGGACATACTGCATCGGCCTTTTTTCTGTTACAAATTCCTTTTGTTTCAAAATTCTTCTTTTTTGTAACAATTTTTTTGTTACAAATATTGCTTTTTCTTGTAGTGGATCTTGGTGATCTCAAGTACTTCTTGAGAATGGAAGTAGCATGCTCTAACTCTGGAATTCACATTTATCAGCGGAAATACGTTATGTACCTTCTCAAGGATTTTGGTTATCTAGATTGCAAGCCTCTCTCCACTCCTTTGATTATAGTAAAAAAACTCTCGAAGGAATCCGGTACCATTTTAACGGACAACACTACTTATAGACAACTCATCAGACGCCTTTACCTCACAAACACTAGACCCGATATCTCTTATGTTGTGGGATGTTTGAGTCAACTTTTGGACTGTGCAATCACTTCTCACCTACATGCTGCTTTTCGGGTACTCCGATATTTAAAGGGCAAACCTGCAACTGGTCTATTCTTTTCCTCTACTTCTAATCTGCATCCCATCGGATTTGCCGATAATGACTAGGCTACGGCTACCTGTGTCGATACTCGTCATTCTATTTTCGGTTATTACTTCATACTTGGGAACTCTCTCGTTAGCTGGAAGAGTAAGAAGCAAACTGTTGCCACTTGTAAAACTAGTTGGTTATCTTTCTGAATGAATTTCATTAGTTCGCCGCTTCAAAAGTCTATCACTCTATTATGTGACAACCAGTCAGCCATTCACATTGCCAATAATCCCATCTTTCATGAAAGAACCAAACACATTAAAATGGACTGTCACGTTGGTCGTGAAAAGTATTTGTCTGGTCTCAGATGTCAGTTAGTTCCAAAGACCAACTTGCTGATTTTCTTTCTAAAGCTCTGCCACCTTAATATTTTTAAGTTAGGATGGTTAAATTTATACAATATTAGCTTGTCAGAGGTGTTACCTAGATTATTTTTTATGAATAGTAGATATAGCCTTGTTTGTTGTAATTTTTTTTAGCGGGAATATATAGTATATAAAGTGTAATTACTCGACAGATATTTTTAAGGGAATTTTCCATTTTTTTCAACAATGAAAATAACTTATTTTTCTCCCTCTTATAATCCCTTAATTCGTCAAACTATTAACATCACAGTTTAAACAATTTGGAGATGAGATTTTCTTCATTTCTAAGTTTTAAATTGACAAACATTTTTAGACTTATGAGCAATAAACTAATAATTAAACTATTTTAATTTGCATCTTCGTTTATTTTCTTATAATCTCGATTAGCTATAACT
>NC_029792.2:15899218-15900614 GCF_000816755.2 Arachis ipaensis
GGTTATTAGTAAAGAATAAATATATTATATTTTTAAAATTTTAAGTAAAATTAATTTTTTAATAATAATATTAAATATATACAATACACATTTTTATACACTACGCATATTTGTTCGTACATAAACTAACAATTTTTTTTAAATGTAATTAATTAATTTTTGCTTCTATTTTTTTAAGAAGAAAAGAAAAAAACAAACAACTCAAACAATAAAATAAGTTTTTTAAAAAAAGTACTTTTGTTATAAAAGTACAAATAAATGAGCTCATTAATTAGCTTAGTTTTAATTGGTTGTAAAATCAAATATAGATATTATTGTTCAATTCTAATAAAATGTCAAACTATGAAGAATAAGAAACAAAGTTCTTAGTTTAGAGTCATTTATTTTTAATTTTAGAAAATTAAAAGTTGATAATAGTATTTAGTAAATTTTCAATCTAATTATAAAATAATTATTCAGACTTTATTTATTTATCTTGTTTTATGGACCACGGAAATAGCAAGCTATGCAGGCTGCAGCTCATCCCGTCATCAATTTTGGGGAATGCATTAATTGCATAGTAAATTGTTGCCGAGGTTAGCATTTTAATCAATGCTTTGTTGCCAACTATGAAGGGTATTAAACCTTCTAATTAGTGAAAGACTTGTTAGAAATCACATCTATATATAGTGATTGGTTCTTAACTCCTTAACATACATTGTTCATTTCCCAATACTATACATATCAAAAACACCACCATGTCTTTTTCATCAGCTTCCGTTTCTCCACTTTTTGTGTCTAGCTCTTTCTTTCAAAAAAAAGCTCCCGTTTCAGTGACGACTTCGAGTCAACGTGCCCCTTCTAACTCAATAAAGCGACGCTCTGCAAATTTTGCTCCTAGCATTTGGCACGATACTTTTTTAAAATATGCTGATTCTGAATCCTTGGTATCTTATTTAATTTTCTATGATGACATGAGTATATTGTTAATTTATACATATATTATCGTCGTAATTTTTTAATTATTACGTATATTCAAAATACGGATAGTATATATCTGATAACTTCTACGTCAGAGACTCAATAATGCTTGGATAAGTTATTAGTTTTAAGTAAGGAATTTTAACAAGAGTGATAGTTATATATATATATGGATGGTGTTACATGAGTTATAGAGTAATTTGTTAGAATAGTTAGTAGTTGAGATCGATGGTAATTGTAAATGAGTTAAAAATGCTAATATGGCAGAATTTGTTATGCAGAATTAGTTAGGAGGTTAAAATAACAAGTAGTTAGAAGAAATATTATTTATACATTATATGATGTATTTTTATATGATGTATTTTTATAAGCACTTAATATGAGTAAAAAAAATCTTGTAAGCACTTAATCAGTAAAAAAAATGAATAATTATACA
>NC_029792.2:15900689-15902723 GCF_000816755.2 Arachis ipaensis
ATATGCATTGACTTTTATAAATATAGAGAGTTAATTTTAGCACCTACTATTTTTTTTTTTAATGGACAACGGGCTAAACACCCGGAAAAAAAAACCATTATATTTATTCACTTGATTTGTTAATCTAAATGACCATAAAAGTTTTTCTCTAGTCCTTAGAGCTTGATGGTCATACTGAAGGGATTCTCCAATCAGAACCAAGGGTGGATTTAAAGGCGAGCAAGTTAGGGTCTTGATCCCCCAAAAATTTCCATAACTTTTTGTATATGATTAGACGTAAGTTTTGTTGAATTTAATTTTGATGCATTGAGTATAAAATGTTTTGTATAATTATGTAATTATATTTATTTTTTTAAAGGATTATTCACATTGTTAATGAAAATAGTAATTGTTTTTACGTAATTAGATACACATGTAAAACTGTTTGATAGTATATTAAAATTAAATTCATGTTTTGTTATAAAAAATACATAATTAATTTATATATACACATGTTTTAAAAGAGAGTTTTGGAATAATAATTAAGTTGTCTCCATGTGACTTCAAAATTACCGGTTTAAACAGTAAAACTAACCACCGAAATAATTATCAGGTTAAGTTATTTACATTACATTCTTCAAATGGATCATTCTTCAAATCTTGCATTAATATGCTTATGCATCTGAATGTCCTTTTAATAATATACTTTCTTTGTTTTTTTTTTACTTGTTTTTATTTTTTAATTAATGAAGATAACCTAATTAAGTTGAAATGTAATTTTGTTATTTTTTTTTGTTTTTAATTTTTAAAGAGTCACAGTATTAAAATAGCCTTGTGTGCATTTTGTAAACATTTTCTATAATTAGTTAATTAATAAATCGGATTCATTTTATATTGATTTTATATTTTTAAACTTAGGTTTTTGTTTTCTTATCTAACAAATAAAAACTCTTCTTTACTTACTAAAATGAAGTCCTTGACATTAGGCAATGAATTCACGTCACATATAAAAGATTATATGAATAGAGTTCAAACAACAAAATAATGTTCAAAGAAATTCAAACTTGCAAAAAAAAAATATTCCCAGCTTGAATTGAGTACTTCACCAATTGAACTCTCAAATCAAAATGACAACTAAATCCATTCCAAACATAAATTCAGACTTGATTAACCACTGAAAACCTAACAAGAATTAGTTATTAGATTGCAGCAATATGCATGAAATGAATATATATGTCAAATTGTCACAAATGCGATTTCATCATATAAAGAAAGTAACTAAATAGAACAACACTTGAAATATCAATTTTGTAGCAAGTATAAATGCCAATATGCCATTAGGTATTATCTGCGTTGTAACGGATAAAAAAGTTTGTTATAATATTAGTTACAAGGTTAGAAAAGGTAGGAGTAGATCTATATATCTCTGAATCAGGTCTATTAAAGTAAGGATCAGATTCTAGTCATAATAATACAGTTTACATGCATGTTCATTCTTCTATGTTCTTTCTAGCTTTCTCTCTGCAGTAGTAGAAAGGTTTAATTATTTTATTGATTTTTATAGTTTCACAAAATTTTTAAGTGGATCTTTATATTTTTTTTTTTTAATTGAATCTCTGTACGAATTTTTTTTAATTAGGTCTTTTTTTACAATAATTGACTTAATTGTAAAAGAATCCAACTAAAAAAAATTAGTGCAAAAACCTAAATAAAAAAAAATATATAGACCCAATAAAAAAAATTTGTGCAAGAACTCAATTAAAAGAAAAAATGTATAGAGACTTAATTAAAAATTTCACGAAACTATAAGGATCAGCAGAATAATTAAATCTATTAGAAACTCATACAAAGTCTAGAATTAAAAATGAAAGCAACATAAGAAATATAAATACAAGAAACAACACCCTTAGACAGAAAAAGAAAAAATTGTCAGCAAACATGCAAATCTATCATATCAACATTTAAGCCCTAAAAATATGCAAATATATCATATCAGCATATTCCTTTTATCATTTTCAGCAAAATCAACACTAACCCCAAATTAAGATTCATAGA
>NC_029792.2:15902809-15912170 GCF_000816755.2 Arachis ipaensis
AAATTTAAAAAAAAAAAAAAAAAACTTAATAAAAAATTTTTGAAAAAGAGAAAGAGAAACACCGAATTCATTGGTATAAACAGATAACTTAGCAGTAGAGAACATTCGAATTTGTCACGATGAGTATTAAGCCTGTGCCAATTAAAAAAATCCAGCTCAACTTTGCTACAGACAATGAAGATCGTTGCAAATTTTCGAACAATTTGGCCCTAAATAGTTAGATACTAGTATTTTTATTGATAATACTATTACGGGAATATAAATCTTTTAAAAATGAAGTCGGTCCTAATATTATAGATTATGACACAAAAAATTTATAACATTAAATTATTTTTATAAAATAGTCGTAAGGGATAAATTTTAATTTAATTTGAATATAGTTGGAGAATGTCATGTTTTATATTTTGATTCTTAAATTTGTAATTAGTCATTGATAATAATATATAAGAGAGATAGAGTGAATAAAAGAATAAGAGAGATAGAGAAAAGAAGAGAGACGAGGGAGAGTTCTTTAGTTTTGGAAAAAAAAGATTTGATTTCAATTGTAATAAAGAAATGATATGTGATACATTTTAGTTGTAAAATTAGTTATATATAATAGAATAATAGATATAATAGATATATATAAAAGAGATAAAGTAGTTGAAGGAATGAGAAAGATAGATAAAAGAAGAAGAAAGAGGAGAGAATCCACTAAATCTGCTTAGTCGGTGGGTTTCTGTGGTAAACACCCGCTTTTCTGTTAGTGTTTGTTGAAGTTAACTCATACTGAAAGCAAATTTAGTAAATATTCGCTTTTATAAAAATTTATTTAACAACCAAATTAAATTGAAAAATGATATGCATAACTGAAATATAAAACATTATTAGTACCAGTTTGATTTGTACCTGATTTTATTTAAGAATGACATCGAACCAATAAATTCTTCAATAAATTATCATATAATAATTTTGTTAAAAATATAATTATTTATGTATTTTTTTTATACGTTTAAACTTTTAAATAAAATAGTACCATTATATTGTATTAGAATATTTATCATTGAAAAGTTTAGAATGTGATTCTCGTTATCTTTAAAAGAAAAAAAATATCATGATAAATGTAGATCAAAATGAATAGTTGATCATATTTAGAGAGAAATGACGTATTTTTATTTGCTAATTTTTCACTCCTTTAAATTAACTATTAAACCGAAAACATTTGCAGGAAGTGAACGAAATCATGAAGCAAGAAGTTCAAATGCATAAAGAGAAAGTGAAGATGAATTTGTCTTCTAACGACAATAATATCTTACAAAAACTAAGCTTAATTGATTCAATTCAACGATTGAGTATATCTTATCATTTTGAAAATGAAATTGATAGGATATTAGTACAAATTTACAATGATTTTACTAACAAAGATCTTGTTATAGAGGAACGTGACCTTCACTTTATTACATTACTTTTTCGTTTGCTCCGACAAAGAGGATATAACATTTCATCAGGTATACTGCATGTAAAACTAATTTTAATTTTTTATCTTATATATATAATTACAATATAAAAACTAATAATTATGGATTTATAATAGTTAGTATAAATGTGAATTATACAGATATTTTCAACAAATTCAAGAATAAAAAAGGAGAATTCGATGAAATAATTGTTGTTCAAGATGTTAAAGGAATGTGGAGCTTGTATGAGGCTGCACAATTAAGAGTTTATGGGAAAGATATATTAGAGAAAGCACATGAATTCACATACAATAAACTTAAGTCTATCACCAATCAATTGAGTTCATCTCTTGCTGATCAAGTCAATCAAAGCTTAGTACAACCTTTTCACAAGGCAATTCCAAGAATGAAGGCAAGGTCATATATGTCTTTTTACGAAGAAAGTTCTACGCATGATAAAGTTCTTCTAAAGTTTGCAAAACTAGATTTCAATATGCTACAAAAATGTTATCAGAAAGATGTTGGTAGTGCCACCAAGTAAGTATTTTAAATCTAGCTAAGCACTTTTTATTAGATTTTTTTTTCTTAAAAAAGAAAAGCTCCTATAATCAACAAGACATAACTTTTTGTACGATTACAGGTGGTGGGAAAAGTTAGAATTTTCGAAAAAGGTCCCTTATGCAAGAGAGAGGATAGCTGAGTTATACTTCGTACCATTTGCTATGAACTCTGAGCCTAAATATACTACTTTTAGAAGGGTGTTGGCCAAAGTGACTCAATGGATGACTATAGTTGATGATACTTATGATGTCTATGGAACAATCAAAGAACTTGAGCTTCTCACACAGGCAATCCAAAGGTTTGATTTAACTAGAATTGACCAATTTTATATTATTATGCTACATATCTTAATTAAAAAGGATCTATACTTGATCAATGAGTTTATATTTATTTTGGTCATTATCTTAATAATTTAATTCCACGATCACGTTTCTTTCTTAATTAATTTTTAACCTTTTTGTGTTTCAGATGGGATATTAGTTACATTGAATCTCTTCCAGAGTACTTTAAGGCGATTTTTAATTCAATTGTAGAACTTCTTGATGAAATAATAGAGTTAAATGCTGGAAATGGAGAATCAGACTTGGTGTTGCAATGTCTCAAACAGACCGTAGGCTTTTCTTACTTTTTTTAATTTTAAATTAATTATTATATTCATTAATCATCATTTTAATGAAGTATTCATCAATTAATTTATCTTCAGTTATCTCATTATGCACAAGGTTACATTGATGAAGCAAGATGGTGCCATGAGGGATATATTCCAACATATGATGAGTATAAGGTTGTTGCATCTGCTACTACAGCATATCAAACGCTTACAATAATGTTTATTGCTTTGGGAGAATTTGCAACCAAAGAAACTCTTCACTGGGTTTCTAATAATATTCCACTCATCCTACTAGCTTCGTCACTTGTTAGCAGACTCACAAATGATTTGGCTTCACACAAGTTTTTTTTATCATATTATAAAATAACTTTTCATAAATAGTTATATTGCTAATAGAGTTTAATTTTAATCGGTTGTAAATAACCACTAATTTATTTGAAGTATTGATAATTTTATAAGGGTGTAATGAAGCAATTACTAGTTGTAAAAAAAATTGACTTTTTTTTTTATTTATTAACTTTCACATAATAGTATGATAATATAACTAAGTTGGTGGTGAATATTTACATACAATTATTTTTATATGAAATTTTTAGTTGAGAATTATTATATTGCTAATAGAGTTTAATTTTAATTGGTTGTAAATAATCACTAATTTATTTGAGGTATTGATCATTTTATAAGGGTGTAATAAAAGAACTACTAGTTGTAAAGAAAAAAAACTTAATAATTTTGACTTTTTTTATTTATTAACTTTTGCATAATAGTATGATAATATGATTAAGTTAGTGGTGAATATTTACATGCAGTTGTCTTTATATGAAATTTTTAGTTGAGAATTATATAATTTGACGTATTTGACTAAATTGTTATTTAACGATTTTTAACTAACAACTTTATATAAAAATAACTGCACGTGAGTTTTTACGTTAAGTTGATAGATATAAATTAAATCCATTTGCTACTAATAAGATATTATTACTATTTTATGTCTTAAGTATTATTTTCTAATTCATGGGCCTATAGTATCTTATTTCCATAAATAATTGAATCAATATTAATTTAACAAAGTCATGATTAATTAATTTACACACACAAGTTTTTAGTGGAATATTTTAATACTTTTTGACAATGATATATATGTATAATTCAACTTTTAATTTGAATTTGATCAATTATTTAATTTGTAACATAGTCTTATAAGTGATTTTTGTTAGACCAATAAATAATTAAGTAATTTCACTGAATTTGGTTAGAAAAAATGCATGTACACGTATCATTAGATCTCTGTTTCTAAATCATAGGCCTATTTTGAACCAATTATTTGTAGTTTGAGCAGCAAAGAGAACATGCTGCTTCGGCCGTAGAATGTTGCATGAAGCAATATGGCTTTTCAGAAGAGGAGGCCCATGAATTCATCAAAAAGGATATCAATAATTACTGGAAGGATATGAATGAAGAGTATCTCAAGTTAATTGAATATATCCCAAGGCCAATCCTTGATTGCATTGTTAACCTGGCACGCATATGTGAGTTTCTATATACAAATTTTGGGGATAAAATTACAGATTGTGCACTCTTTAAAGACCACATTATGGCACTGCTTTTGGATCCCGTGGTCGTGTAGACTATTATGGTCCAAATAAGCTTTTGAGTGTTTGGCCTTAATTAATCTTTAATTATATGCATGTATGGTGTTCTCATCCTGTTGTTTTTGTTTGTTTGTATTCTCTTGTAAGGATACCAAGTTCTTTGTCAACGGTTAGTTTTTTTACGAAGTTAAATTCTAAAATGATTTTTGTCGTGCACACTAAATAATTTTCGAAATCCCAATTACATCAATAATTATGTGCTTGAGATTGTTAAAAATGTGTATTACTTTAGTTTCAGATTCGTTTTTTGTTAATAGCTTACTGGTATAATTTGCAAAATTCTGAAAATCAAATTGGTTATCGAACTGCTTTAATTATTGGTTTATTGATTCATAGATTCAATCAGTTTGATCGTAGTTGAACTGAAAAAATCGTTTTATAATAAAATAATAAATAAAATATAAATAAACACATTAAAACATAATCATAGTCTAATATAAATTTTAAAATATTATCCAAATTAAAAGTGATACATAAACCAGAATATTATTATCTCATTCAAATACCACTACAAGAAAAACACTCATTCGGGTACACTTGAAAAGTGTAGCCAAAAGTGAAAAAAAATGATGCCTTAGGCTACGTCTACGCTTTTTGGGCTACGGCTACGCTTTCTGGGGTGATTCCTATTCGGCCGTTGCCTATTCTCAAAGGCTACGCTTTTCTACACCAAGGGCTACGCTTTTGGCGTTTGGAAATAGGGTGCGCTTTTCAAGTGATGCTGTCCAGGACCAAAAGCTACGCTTTTCAACTACCATTTTTATCAGAATAGGCTACGCTTTTCAGTGCTACTGCATCACCTATAAAGCGTAGCCACATTGTATACTATATCTACTCTATATAAGTGTAGCCTTAGGTCCCTCATTTTTTTTTTTTAATTTTCTGTATAACCATAGCTACTCTATATAAGTGTAGCCTTAGGTTCCTCATTGTTTTTTTTTTTATTGAAAGTAATTAATCTACCATACATGTATCCATTCTCAACATTACTCCATCTTAACCCATAAACCACAATGATAAACAGCTTAATCTTCATTATCATCTTCAATATTATCCTGCATAATTATATAGAAAAGTAATTAGAATATTTATAATGACTTTCGCAATTATAAAAATTAGAAAATCAAACTGAAAATAATTAGAAACCAAACTGAAAATAGTTGTATAAATTATCAAAACTATGCCAACTTAAAAAATAAAGTTAGCACAATTCTAGGTGCTACTTCAGTTAGCAGTTTAGCACAAAACTAGAATTACAACAACTAGAATTGCACAAACAATTTTCAGCTATAACAATACAACTTCAAGTGTTAAAGTGTCAATAAAGCCAACAACATATGATTCTCAGCCATAACAATTAACTTAACCATATGCAAATATAAGAGGTATAACATATTATACATATACTTAATATATTATACATATAAAAAAAAGGGGCAAAAGAAATCCTAATATATTATTATTTATTTTAAATAGGAATCCTAAAGTGTACTTTGGTTTTGGTTTTGCAACTGCGTTCTAAGAATTTAATTTTATATGATTTTTTAAAAATCGGCTACTGATTTAGTACACTTCAGAAAAATAGCAAGCAGTAACCAACTTAGAAAAATCATATAAAATTCATCTTTAGTTGGATTCTCCTAAAGTTTGGTGTGGTTGAACCATACTTACCCATCTTTCACCCAGTTCAAGTTCCAGAGCATTTTCACTTCTCTAGAAAAAGTTATGCCTCTCGAAATATGATTTTGTTTTAAGGAAAGGGTGCTGTCGCAGCAGTGAACATCCCTGCTTCCAGAAGACACAACTTTCTCTATAAAATTTTAATTGTCCTAAAATTTGGACATAAAATACTAGACATCCTAATATTTCATTCCTCTTTAGTTTCACCTGCAAAGAGTTTCAGAGTATTGAGATATGTGGTTTTGAAGTTGCTGTTCCAGAATTCGCACAGCATTGTTTCTGCAGAAAATGACCATTTTCTAAAAATCATATCTCCCAAACCACATATCGGAAAATTCTGAAATTTTAGAAAAATAATTTAGACATCTTAAGGTTTCATAGAAAAATAATTTCACTCATTTTGAGTGACTAGATTGCTCCCAGTTTTGTTCACAAATTGCTACCCGAAACTGCATATTCTGCAACATGTAACCTCGGGTTTTGAGAGGTCAAAAATTGATTCCTAGCTTTTCACTCACTCTAACCTTGCATTCTTACTTTTTTTTACCTATTGTAACTTGTTGGAAAGATTAAATCAGCTCCAAGTGCTCAGGATTAATAGCAGAGCGTTGGTGGTGTATCATTGCATTGTGCATCAGCTATTTACCAAGTGGTGTATCATTGCATTGTGCATCAGCTATTTGTCCAACATTGTTATTTATAATAATATTTATAACCATAATCATGTTAAATCGTCCAATGAACTCCCAGGACCACCCATAGAAAGAATAAGGACAACAACAATAAAAGCAAATCCAATTTTCCTGACCAATTATACAACTAGGATATCTTTAGCAATAATCATATTGCACATCACTTGTAAATATCTAATAATATATTAACTGAGACTGAATATTTTTGAAGTTGAATATGTAATTAAACTACAGAGATTATCTCATTAAATAATCCAAATTAATTGAACACAAGAACTCACTTCAGCATAATCAATCTGTCCACCAGCCTTAGTAATACATTGGACCACTAAGTTTCTCAACTTCTCACAATGCACCTGACCATCTGCTGCTGCTGATTTAGCTTTTAACAAAGATTTATTTATGGATAGTGCCTGCAACAGATGGAACGGGGGAAAAAAGTTTTGTTAGTTTTAGCTATAAAGACTTTATAGGCTCAGCGTTACAATTATCATTACTATCATAACAAGTGCTTCATATTAAATACCATGACTACCATGAACTAATTAAAATATACATATCTGAATAAAATAAAATCATAGATTTTGCCTGTCTTTCGTAGAAAAGTGCACATTACGCGAACTCATTGCCAAGCCATCATTCTCACGTGTGATTTCAGAACCAACAATTTTAATGTTAAAATCATGGCCCTTGACCATTTCCTCATCGCGTCCTTGTTAGAGATCACCAATGGCACTTTGGATGCCATTCAGATGGCTGTTTGGAATTGCTAATTATCTCAGTTAAGCGGAACTGCTCTGCTAGCTGGAACGCCAGTTCCCTAGTGGGCGTCACCACCAACGCAAACCAATCCTTTATCTGTTGCAAGAAAATGGAGGGGGAAAACTGCAAGAATACTGACACATTCTGTTGGTTCTAGCAGGTTTGAAATCAGAGCAAAAGAGTAGCTAGCCAAGTAAAAAGGAATATAGACATCAAGTGTGATGTGGCTGATGTGGGTGTCCTTCACCTTCCCCCCAAGTGACAAGAGTGAACATTGCATCAAGAAGCACACTTCGCTAATTATAGAAATTGATTCAGTAAATTCCCTGAGATAACAAAGTACAAAGATTTTAAGCTAATAAATCAGAAAATATCATCTTTTATATTAGTATATCTGGATATAAATTTGTATGATGCACTTGACACTCCTATGTTTAGCATTCTGATTCTTCCAAAGTAAAGGCATTTGCCATATTATAAGGATTTGTTATAGAGTAGACATTGTAATAAACAGAACTGGGAATTATTATATGGTATAAATAAGCTTATTAGTGAATCTCACGCACAATGTTCAATGCCAATTTCCAGCTTCGAATCCAGAATATAATTTTTGAACCACCCAAAAACTTCATATTCCATTTCTTTCTTTCCTTCCATTCTTTTAAAAACTTGATCTATCTATGGATCAATAGTCAGAAAAGATAAATGGAACATTTCAGTGACAGTCCTTTCAGAAGCATAAATAGGTCAGCAGAAACAACTCATATTGTAGTGAACTACATTCTTAAATCAAAAAGGAAATAAACTAAGACATCCAAGATGGGGACAATTCAGTAGCATTAAAACTAGAATGAACATTTTATGCTATGGCCCAACACTGCATTCTTGAAAGTTGGAATCATAATAATACAAACTAACCTGCTTTATGTAGTCATCCAAAAACATTATAGCATAATCATCTTGTCCAGTATTTAATTTGAAAATACGCAGAACTTTGTCTCTCCTTAGAGACTGCACAATTGCACAAATAAGATATATAACCCAATTACCACGTATCCATCAAAGCTTTAATGTTTAGTAAATTAAAACACAAAGATTATGAAATTTATCATACCTCCAATTCCCTGTCCACCTGCGTTCTGTCCTTTACACTGCTATACAACTGGAATTTTAATATAAAAGACTGAACCGAAACCTGCAAAATTCAAACGTCATTTAAAATACATGGTTTTAAATGATAACCTTTCAACATTCTAATTGAAATACAAAAAATAAATTATTAGAAATATAATTATTTGTGTGTTTTATTCTATCAATTTTAATTTTTTATGAGAAGTAATTTCATGATATAATATCGAATTTTTTATGACTTAAAAATTTGGACTTTGACCTTTATTTGTTAATTTCAAAAGAAAAAATTTCAGCATAACACTATAAAAAATCTCAAAAATATTTACACGATTTTAAAAGAGATATTTTACTTAAAAAAGTATACTAGGTAAATGATATATTACGTTAAGCTTTTTACTTGTAACATTTTTACTTATGATATATTTAAATCCCGTTTACTTTATGTTCTGTCTGAATATCAATTGCGGAAACAAATTCTTTATCTATCAGAAATTTAGAATACAAATAAATTCATGCAATTTCAACATATTAAAGAGGGGATAACAAAAGTTTGGTATTCTCCATCATTTCATTAATTACTAGCTAACAACACAAGGGTAGAGTAGTATAAAAGCAAGTACAAAGAATTAAACCAAATTAAAGCTGTAATATTTTGTAAGTATATCTAAACAAAAATATAGAAACATTAAATTGAGAGAGAAATAGAAAAAAAAAAAAACAATACTTCACCTTTTTTAATTATTGAGAGTTTTATTGGATAAAAAATGAACAAATTTTATTTTTAAGATATAGATATAGCTTTTGCATGGAGAACAGTATTGTCGACAGGGACAGATC
>NC_029792.2:15912971-15914308 GCF_000816755.2 Arachis ipaensis
ATTATTTTATTTGGTTCTATTTGAGCTTTTGATTAAATAATTAAATAATTGGTTCTATTTGAGCTTTTGATTTTCTTTTTTTTTTTAATTTTTATGATTGAAATTGGTTGATGAATCGAATGATTTGAAAAAAAAAATTTAAACTACACATTGGAATTTATTTAAATATTTTTTAATTTGCAAAAAGAATTTATCATAGTTTAGTGGTTTGATTTAATTAACTAATTTATAAGATTAAAAATAATTAACATTAATCAAGATAATACAATTAAATTCCTCCATTCAAAATCGAACAACTCATAAAGGATATTCAATTCTCTAATTGAGGAATGGCTAGAGAATTCACTCACTTTTTAACAAGACAAAATAAAAAGAAATCTTGTTTGATACATAGCTGTCCACTTGGCCACACATTTTTCACATCTGAAAATGGGCATCCAGCTAGGGACATGAACTCATCTCCCTTTGCATGAGTGAACCATATTCTATATAGTTATTGCTTCTTAACTCCTTACTATCGTTCATTACCCAGTACTATACATGTCTCTTTCACTTTCAGCTTCGGTTCCAGTGATGCCTTCGACTCAACGGGCTCCTTCTAACTCAAAGCGACGCTCTGTAAATTTTGCTCCTAACATTTGGCATGATACTTTCCTGAAATATGCTGATTCCGAATCTTTGGTATGTTATTTAATTTTGTATATGCATATACATATATGATCAGGGACGGTTCTATGTACAGTGGTGTGGGAGCAAGCGCACTCACTACGATTTAAAATTTTTTTGAGTAGTATATGATAATAATATTTATTTGCCCCCATAGATTATTAAATTTGACCCCACAATAATTTTTTATTCAACTTTTGGTACTTAATCGTCAATTTAAAAATTTTATATTAGAAATTCGTTAGAATGATTAATTCTCAAATTTAAACGAAATTAGTGTTCTTTTTTAAAAATCAACTCAAAAGAATATTATTTATCTTCTTTTTAAATTAGTTTTAATTTTTGCATAGCAACTGTATTAATTGAAAGAACTTTTTTAACTATAAATATCAATAAGAGTCGACTTCTAATTGCGTTGGGAAGTGGATTTCACTGTATATGATCAAATATGAGTATTGATATATCTATATTATCGTGGTATATCTTTTTGAATTTTTACATATATTCAAAATATGAATTAGTATCTGATCTAATACTTCTATGCAAGAGACTCAAAATAATGCTTGGATAAGTGTTGTATTAGAAGGGTGTAAATTGAATAAATTATAAGTAGTTTTAAGTAGTTTAACAAGAATAATAATCCCTAGTTATATAGAAGTAGTTATCTATAA
>NC_029792.2:15914313-15925465 GCF_000816755.2 Arachis ipaensis
TCTATAATTCTTTTTTTTTTTTTGTTATTAAAGTTATCTATAATTCTAGATGGTATTTCTAACGGAAAAGAAAAAAGATTTACAGGCAACCATGTGTGAAATAGCCCAATAACAATTATAAATTGAATTTCGTTATACATTTAAATATTTTTATCAATTAAGTTTAATTAAGTTGACTCAAATCTAATAAAAATTATTCATACAAAGTGTGTGTGAATTATGTACTTTTTCTTGGCATGATAACTTCTCATATGCTATTTTTTTTTATTGTTACTGCTATTGTTGTATCGTTTTTTTTTCTTCTTCCTGTTATTATTGTAGTATTTTTTATTTTTTCTTTGTCTGATTTTTTTTTATTATTCTTATTTTTCTTAAGAGGGTAAAAACAAAAAAATTATGAGAAGATGAAACAAAAAAGAGAAAATAAAAAAGAAAAAGAAGATGATAACGCTGATGAAAAAGAGAAAGAGAAGAGTTCTAAATTGTATAGAATTTATTAGAAAAATAGCATTAAAACTTTTTAAGCATGATATGAAAAATTTCTAAATTTTCACACCAAAATTTCTTAATAGTAATAAAAAAATTTAACTAATTAAAAATTATCAAAATAAAAATAACACCGAAATATTTCAATTGACACTGAAATTATATTTCTCTCAGCATATCTTCTTTTTTTTGCTTCTTTTTCTTTATATTTTATCTTTTTTTTTCTTTCTCTCAACATATTTTTCATTTTTTTATCATGTTTTGTTATTGATATAATTTTTTTTCTATATCTTCTAATGTTTTACTTCAAAAATAAAAAATTTTATCTAAACAAAATTATTTTAAAGTTGAATATATATTCCTAAATCCTAAACAATAAATTATCTTGCAATGTAGCATGAAGATCAATTCAAGTTATGTGTTTATCATAGTAAAATTTATGTGTTTTATATAACAAAAATTTTAGTACCATTTCTATTTTATTTTTGTATTTTATATAAAAATTTCAATATTTTTTTATTATTATTATCATTATCATTTTTTTTATTTTTCTTTTTCATAAAGTTTTTAAAATACACAAATAAAGAAGATAAATAAGAATAAAAAAATAAAAGTATGAGACAAAAAAGAAGAAAATGATGTGGATGATGACATTCATAATGATGAAAAAAGAGGAGAACAACATGAAAAAAGAAAGAGAAAATCGAATGAGAAAAAAAAGAAAGAATGAGAAGGAGGATGAAAAAAAATGATGAAGCAAATAAAGAAAAACATGTATATATTATGATTTAATTAGATTTGATTATGTTAAATCCTTGATTATTTAGAATTACTATTGTAAATTAAGTTATAATGATAGTAGTATTCAAATTCAATTCAATTCATTCCACCTAGAAATACCAATACAACAAATGCAGCAATTTAAATTGAATAATCTCAATTTTATAAATAATATAAAATGAAACAAATTTGGATCTAATTTTTAAAATCAATTTAATCAAATTCAAATCATAAAATATCACGTAATATACTATTTTCAAGAATAATGTCTTTTTCTTTTACTTATGTATGTTCAATTCATTACAAAATTTGTGTTAAACATGTATTAACTTTTATAATATAAAGAGTTAGTTTTAGCACCTATTATATTTATAAATTTAATAAGAAAATCAAATTTTTAGCTAATATTTATCTTTTTTTTTTTTTGAAAAATAGATAAAATTAACATTAGTTAACACAAAAAATTTAAAATAGATTAAAGAGGAAGTTTTTTAAAAGTTATAAGGGAGGGGAATGTATATTTTATAAATAGAGCGGAGGAAAGTATTATTTTAGCATCTCCCAGAAAAGGAGAGTGTAATTTTCTCAAAAAAAAAAATATCATGATAAATGTAGATCAAAATAAATAGTTGATCATATTTAGAGAGAAATGACGTATTCTCATTTGCTAATTTTTCACTCCTTTAAATTAACTATTAAACCGAAAACATTTGCAGGAAGTGAATGAAATCATGAAGCAAGAAGTTCAAATGCATAAAGAGAAAGTGAAGATGAATTTGTCTTCTAACGACAATAATATCTTACAAAAGCTAAGCTTAATTGATTCAATTCAACGATTGAGTATATCTTATCATTTTGAAAATGAAATTGATAGGATATTAGTACAAATTCACAATGATTTTACTAACAAAGATCTTGCTATAGAGGAACGTGACCTTCACTTTATTACATTATTTTTTCGTTTACTCCGACAAAGAAGATATAACATTTCATTAGGTACACTGCATGTAAAACTAATTTTAATTTTTTATCTTATATATATAATTACAATATAAAAACTAATAATTATGGATTTACAATAGTTAGTATAAATGTGAATTATACAGATATTTTCAACAAATTCAAGAATAAAAAAGGAGAATTCGATGAAATAATTGTTGTTCAAGATGTTAAAGGAATGTGGAGCTTGTATGAGGCTGCACAATTAAGAGTTTATGGGAAAGATATATTAGAGAAAGCACATGAATTCACATACAATAAACTTAAGTCTATCACCAATCAATTGAGTTCATCTCTTGCTGATCAAGTCAATCAAAGCTTAGTACAACCTTTTCACAAGGCAATTCCAAGAATGAAGGCAAGGTCATATATGTCTTTTTACGAAGAAAGTTCTACTCATGATAAAGTTCTTCTAAAGTTTGCAAAACTAGATTTCAATATGCTACAAAAATGGTACCAGAAAGAAGTTGGTAGTGCCACCAAGTAAGTATTTTAAATCTAACTAAGCACTTTTTATTAGAATTTTTTTTATTTGAAAAAAAGCTCCTATAAAGATATAATTTTTTGTACGATTAATTATAGGTGGTGGGAAAAGTTAGAATTTTCGAAAAAGGTCCCTTATGTAAGAGAGAGGATAGCTGAGTTATACTTCTGGCCATTTGCTATGAACTCTGAGCCTAAATATACTACTTTTAGAAGGGTGGTGGCCAAAGTGGTTCAATGGATGACTATATTTGATGATACTTATGATGTCTATGGAACAATCGAAGAACTTGAGCTCCTCACACAGGCAATCCGAAGGTAAGAATTGACCAATTTTATATTATTATGCAACATATCTCAATTAAAAAGAATCTATACATGATCAATGAGTTTATATTTATTTCGGTCATTATCTTAATAATTTAATTTCACGATCACGTTTCTTTCTTAATTAGTTTTTAACCTTTTTGTGTTTCAGATGGGATATTAGTTACATTGAATCTCTTCCAGAATGCTTTAAGGTGATTTTTAATTCAATTGTGGAACTTGTTGATGAAATAATAGAGTTAAATGCTGGAAGCGGAGAATCAGACTTGATATTGCAATGTCTCAAACAGGCCGTAGGCTTTATTTCTTACTTTTTTTAATTTTAAATTAATTATTATATTCATTAATCATCATTTTAATGAAGTATTCATCAATTAATTTATCTTCAGTTCTTAATAATTTTGACTTTTTTTATTTATTAACTTTTGCATAATAGTATGATAATATGATTAAGTTAATGGTAAATATTTACATGCAGTTGTCTTTATATAAAATTTTTAGTTGAGAATTATTATATAATTTGACGTATTTGACTAAATTGTTATTTAACGATTTTTAACTAACAACTTTATATAAAAATAACTGCACGTGAGTTTTTACGTTAAGTTGATAGATATAAATTAAATCCATTTGCTACTAATAAGATATTATTACTATTTTATGTCTTAAGTATTATTTTCTAATTCATGGGCCTATAGTATCTTATTTCCCTAAATAATTGAATCAATATTAATTTAACAAAGTCATGATTAATTAATTTACACACACAAGTTTTTAGTGGAATATTTTAATACTTTTAGACAATGATATATATGTATAATTCAACTTTTAATTTGAATTTGATCAATTATTTAATTTGTAACATAGTCTTATAAGTGATTTTTGTTAGACCAATAAATAATTAAGCAATTTCACTGAATTTGGTTAGAAAAAATGCATGTACACGTATCATTAGATCTCTGTTTCTAAATCATAGGCCTATTTTGAACCAATTATTTGTAGTTTGAGCAGCAAAGAGAACATGCTGCTTCGGCCGTAGAATGTTGCATGAAGCAATATAGCTTTTCAGAAGAGGAGGCCCATGAATTCATCAAAAGGATATCAATAATTACTGGAAGGATATGAATGAAGAGTACCTCAAGTTAATTGAATATATCCCAAGGCCAGTCCTTGATTGCATTGTTAACATGGCACGCATATGTGAGTTTCTATATGCAAATTTTGGGGATGAAATTACAGATTGTGCACTCTGTAAAGACCACATTGCGCCACTGCTTTTGGATCTCGTGGTCGTGTAGCAGTTTTATGGTCCTAATAAGCTTTTGCGTGTTTGGCCTTAATTAATCTTTAATTATATGCATGTATGGTGTTCTCGTCCTGTTGTTATTGTTTGTTTGTATTGTCTTGTAAGGATACCAAGTTCTTTGTCAACGGTTAGTTTTTCTATGAAGTTAAATTCCAAAATGATTTTTGTTGTGCACACTAAATAATTTTCGAAATCCCAATTACATCAATAATTATGTGTTTGAGATTGTTAAAAATGTGTATTACTTTAGTTTCAGATTCGTTTTTTTGTTAATAGCTTACTGGTGTAATTTAATGACATAGATCCTTAGTGATATATGTCACATTATGACTTGATCATATATAATAAGAATTTAATTTTAAGGTATTATCAGTATAAAATTATTTTATATGTGCATCACCAATTACATAATGTCATATTAATAAAAATAATTATTTTTTACTTGAATCACTTAAATGATCATCTAAAAAAATAATTGTAATTATACGATTGTGTAAAATATTTTATATATATAATCAGTACATAAAAATTAAACTCATATAATAATGTGATAAATTTATGAGCAACACATGACATGGTAACATGATTGATAATACTATGAGAAAGTTTTCACATATGACACCCACTTTACTGACATAGTGATATAACACGTACAAACAATTACCAAGTTTGTGTTTTGTCTTGTAGTCAGTAGTGTATTTACCAAACACTCCTAAACTACATATTGAAAGACGACGAAAAGAGTCAGTCATATGTGAAATTCTTGAAGTGTTGTTGGACGTAATTAGCCAAGTTGACAGTTGTTGGAGTCGAAGCTGCTAGGCTACGGACTACGGTGTAGATTAGTTATGTTGGGCATGTAATGGGCCATTTTTTTGTATGAATAGTGAGAGGGATATATTTTTGGGAGCAACATCATTTTTTTCCCCTTAATATCTCCAGCTAACCAATTTTTCCCCAATTGTTTAGGATATTGGCTTACACACCACGCAGCGAGAGATTCAAAAATTTTTAACTGAAGAAGAAGGTATTACTAGTAAAAGCAAGTAAGAGAGAATCACTAAACATAATCATGGATCTCACAAACTCTTCAAATTCTTCTCAACCTATACATCACTCTACCCCTCTGAGCATAGACCGATTACCCTCCAGTTTAAAGAAAACTCTTGGAAATAAGATTGATCAGTTGGTAGAATTCACTCATGTTCCAGAAGACTCTCGTACCCCGGCCACTGAATACCCTCTCATAAGTCCTTACTCTTTCTACCACAGACAAAAGAAATCAACCCTCACTTCTATTCGCTATCTCATCCATAGAAACCCTTCTCCTCCTCCCAAAGAAGTCATCCAGTCCTCTAATCTCCAACAGTGTGGTTTAAAAGCCACTACTGCTGAACAATACATAACCTTAGAAATCCCACAAGAACTCATCCAAAACTACCAAAACCAAGGCTACACTCATATGCATCTAGGGGCAGTCAGGCTCATTCTTACCCTTCATGGAAGGAGATCTCTTCCGGTAACAGCCAAAGTTGCTCTTTTAGATACTACTTTCAAAGAATACCAACATGCCTTGATCGGAGCATTAGTAACAACACTCTCAAATGGAAGTGTCATTCTTACTATAGCTCCTAATTTCACCATGAGATTATCAGATCCTACGATAAGTCAAAGGCTGAAAATCCAAATACAATTGGTAGGAGTAATTCAGGACTCTAATGCTGAACAGGCCACTTTACATCACCAAGTCCTCTACAGAGTCCAAGATCATGCTCTTGATCTTAATCTCCCAAACACTACCGGAGAAGCCCTATTCATGTTCACAGACAGTGCTGGAGGACCTGCAATAGTAAATATTCCAAGGATGATCACTACTGAAGAACTTGCTTCTATCATTCCGTTGGAATGGATTACTGACTATGAGAAAGCTTTTCCAAAAGAACAGGTTGATGTTCATACTACAGCACCTCCAACTATTACCCATAATAGTGATGGAACGGTGACGACTGTTTTTCAGAAACCTGGAATGACCAAACAAAGTTCACTGCGAAGATCATCCTTCAGAAGGATCAATATGATTTCTCCTGTTCAGGTGCAAACAACTCATGATCAAAATGATCCACCAGTGCATTTCTATGAGAATGGAAAACCTGTTTACGTCTCTCACGTAAATGGCCACTTCATTTGGGATGTTGACCCCTCTATGTGTGATTCTGACTGTGACTGTGCTAATCAATGGAGTGACACTGATGATGAAGATTATGCTAGAAGACGGAGGAACAAGAAAAAGAAGAAGAAGTCGTTACAAGCCCCATGTTCCTATAAAAGACCTGAGCCTCCTGATGATGCTGAATCAGCTCCAATGCTCAGAAAGAAACCAATAATCAAGAGGACGAAACTGTCTAGGAAAAGCTTCACAGATTATCCTTTTCAGCCAGACGATACAATCCCATGTATCGCCACCCTCAGATCTTATGAGGAAGAATTCCCACCTTTAGTGATCCAAACTGATGAGAAGAAAATCACAAGGAGACCTTATGTGATACCTCAAGGAATCACTCCACATGGACATCAAGCTACAACTCCTCAAGAAGAAGTGCTCAATTGGCATACAGATAATGCAGTCAGCCAAAATAAAGTACTGCTCCGAATAGATCACACTCTTGATACTCTTGTAGAGAAAACTGAAGGTCTCTCAGTACAATTAAGTTCTATGGCAGAACAAGTGTCTGAACTCAAAGATCGACTTTCTGCACAAGCTTTTCAACTTGATCAAGAACTCAAGGCCTACATTGACAATCGCTACTTTGGCCCAGAATTCCAAAAGAAGAACAGAGAATTGGATCAAGTCAAAGCTCAACTTCGACAAATTGAGATGGACAAAAACAAAACAACTGCACCCCAGACGCTGTCCATAGACCCATTATCCATGTATGCCAAACCATACCCCTCATATTCACCTGTCTTATTCCCTTCCACATATTCACCACCAGAAATCCCAGATTATGACTCCATCTTCAAATCCACCTACCATTTGGCCAGGCAAGCAAACACTAAAAGATCTATTTCTCCTCAAGGACGACATCATTCGTCCTTGCCTATGCCACCACAATCTCAGCCATCCCTTCCATCTAGACATCATCCTTGGAAACCAGGAGATTTTTTTAGAGACGAAACATCTTCCAATGTCCCTATGAAAGATAAGGGCATCAAAGAAGGGTCTCCTGCTCCAGGACGATCAATATATACCCTTACTCTGGATACTCAATCACCCAGTGAAGAAATTACTGAAGAATCAGAAGATGAGACTACTGAGACCAGTGAACAAGAAGATGAGGAGTCTGAAGGAGATTATGAAGCAGATCTTTCAGCAATAGCCATGGTCAACCCTGTAGAGGAAGAGGAGGAAGAGATAACTTTTGAAAGGGATGAACCAGAAACTTCAGCTAATCACGATCATATAAGCCCAATTGAAGTTAAAACTCCCAACAAATGGTTCACTTTTGATGATGTCCCACCAGCAAGGTACAGAGAAAGGTTGAATGAATTTAGTGCTTGGATTCAGACCAACATGGCCAACCCAAACCTCACAAGCAGACAAGTCCTTGCAGATTTTATAAATCGGATGACTGGCAATCTCCGAGAATGGGCAACTAACCTTTCTGAGTATGAAAGACTCCAGCTCATCAATGGTACCTCTTCACAATTTCTGGGGATAATACATCAAGAATTTCTAGGAGACATTGCAATTATCCAAAAAAGAAATTCTCAAGAATACTTTGAGATGAAGTGTTGTTCCCTCAACAGAAAAGACTTGGAAAAACACTACAAGAAGATGGCTGCTAAATATTATCCTCTTGGAGGAAATAATAATCCGCCACTTAAGCAAGTCTTTATAGCATCCTTGCCAGATGAGCTTCAGCCTGAAATACAGCGAATGATGATGACTCTTCGCAAAGAAGTGGCTACCACAACCATTGGAGAAATATACCAGTTAGCCCTAGCTGCCTTGGACAAGTTGTGTGAACAACAACAAATGTTCAAACAGCTTAACAAAAACTCAGGCAAACTCAAAGGAGCATGCAGCAAATCCCATCTGAAAATTAAGTGCAAAGAGTCAAGTATGTGTGAATGCAAGCCAAAGAAAAAGATGCATTGGCGATCATCAACCAATACATTTCATCAGAAAGCATTCAGAAGGAGAAGAAGTAAGCAAAAGTATCGTTACTTCAAAAGGAGGAAACCCCATACCAAGTCAAACAAATGCTTCATTTGTGGAAAACAAGGACACTTTGCTAAGTCATGTCCTCACAAGACAAAGAAGGAAATAAAAATGCTCCAGTCTTTAATGGATGCTGCCTCCATTGGTGATGAGGAAGATCTAGAGTCAGTACTTGAGGAACAGAGAAGCAAAGATGCTGAAACTGAATACGTTTTCCAGGACTCTGACTCAGAAGAGAATAGTTCGGAAGAAGACCTCCCACCAAAAAGGTCTATCTTTACCATATCATCTATTGCTTCCATCACCACAAGAATTCCTAAAGGAACGAGTATGCCAGAAGAAGAACTTGGGTATCTCGGATCTTTAGGAGTAAAACAGATTGATGGTACTCCTAGACCTCATTTTGATCTAAAAGTCAAAACATCTGTCTATGATAAACCAATAAAGGCCGTTGCATTAATGGACACTGGATCTTGTGCTACTGTCGTAAAACCACATGTCTTACCAAAAGAAATGTGGGCACCTTTTTCCAAGAAATTCGCAGCAGCTAACAGTGAAGTCTTCACCATCAATCTCATCTCCAAAAAACCAGTTGGACTGGAGATATTTGCAGGCCAGACCACTTGGCTTAGAGTGCTGGGAAGCTACCTCCCTGACAAAGATGTTCTGTTCGGATTCGATGCCTTCTTCCGAACTCATGGGCTACACATCAAACCCACTGGTCTGAGTTACAAAGGGCAGTTTTTGCCTTTTACAGGGATACAAAGTATCCTCGAAATCCAAGAAGCTCCAGAAGAATATAAGGAAATCCAACAGCTACTCCTCAGTACTTGCTGTGATAGTCATGATCAATTCAACCACCCTGCTCCTTTATGGAAAAATCCAGAATTTTATGTCCGACTCCCCTTCAAAAAGAATGAAGACATCAACCCTACAAAGGCCACGCATTCAGGAATGAACCCTGAAGATCCTAAGTTGGCAAGAGCTGAATGTGCAGCCCTTCTTGTTCAAGGACTCATTGAACCAACCAACTCCAACTGGGCATGTCAAGAATTCTATGTTGAAAAAAGAGCTGAGCAAAATAGAGGGAAAAAGAGGCTTGTCATTGATTATAAGCCACTTAATGTCTTCTTACAAGATGACAAGTTTCCTCTACCAAGAATCTCAGTTATTACACAAAGATTAAGTGGAGCAAAAATATTCAGCAAGTTTGACTTGAAAGCTGGATTTTGGCAAATTGGGCTCCATCCTGAAGATAGGTATAAAACAGCGTTCTGTATACCTGAAGCCCAATACCAATGGACAGTAATGCCATTTGGACTCAAAGTAGCCCCCTCTCTCTTCCAAAAAGCAATGACCAAAATCTTTGAGCCCATACTACACTCCACACTCATCTACATTGATGACATCTTACTGTTCTCAAAGGACAGCGAAGCCCACAAGGCACTCCTGGCCCAATTCACTCAGATCATCAAAGGCCAGGGAATCATGCTATCAGCAAAAAAGAGCTCTATTGCTAAGACAAAAATTGAATTCCTTGGGATGATTTTCGAAAATGGATTTTTTCAACCAGGGGATCACCTTGCCAAAGAATTGATCCATTTTCCTGATGAAAACTTGACAGTCAAACAAATCCAACAATTCTTGGGAATCGTCAACTACATCAGAGACTTTATCCCAGATGTGACCAAACACACCAGCCAGCTGTCAAAACTCCTAAAAAAGAAGCCCCCACCATGGGGACCTGAGCAAACCACAGCTGTCAAAACCCTGAAGAAGATAGCACAAGACCCCCCACCTTTAAAGATTCCCAGCACAGGAAAAAGAATATTGCAGACAGATGCTAGTGATGAATTCTGGGGAGCTGTGCTACTTGAAGAGATTGATGGGACAAGACACTATTGCGCGCATGCTAGTGGACAGTTCAAAGAATCTGAAAAACATTACCATGCCACTTACAAAGAGATTCTTGCTGTCAAAAGAGGGATAGAAAAATTCAATTTCCACCTCAGTTCTTATCATTTCACTGTGGAAATGGATAACACCTCTTTCCCATCAATGCTAGAGATCAAGAAAAAGATCCTGCCAGACTCTCAATTGCTAAGATGGAAGGACTGGTTCTCTCGCTATAAATTCGAAGTAAGGCACATCAAAGGACACCAAAACACACTTGCAGATTTCCTATCCAGGCCAACCAAAGAAACACCCCCCAAACCAGTAGAATCACTCCCTAAACCAATCCATTACATTTGCACCATGAGCACCTACAACCCTTCATACACCATCCCATTTCCTGATTGTCCACTTCGTAATAACCCATACAGAAGAAAAATTGGTCCTTTTCCTTTCAAAGCAAGACCCCAGACACTGTTTCAAATAGTCTGTCTAGCCAGGCAAACTTTGTTCTACTGGCTACACCAGCTCCTTACCATAACCCAAATACATCCAAATCCAAAGTACTTTGACATGGATACCCCTTTTTGCACTATACCAATAATCCAAGGACCTATACCAGAAGAGATGATGTGGTATATCTGGGCTCTGTCTTC
>NC_029792.2:15926076-15935197 GCF_000816755.2 Arachis ipaensis
TCAAACAAGTCCAACAATTCTTGGGAATCGTCAACTACATCAGAGACTTTATCCCAGATGTGACCAAACACACCAGCCAGCTGTCAAAACTCCTAAAAAAGAAGCCCCTACCATGGGGACCTGAACAAACCACAGCTGTCAAAACCCTGAAGAAGATAGCACAAGACCCCCCACCTTTAAAGATTCCCAGCACAGGAAAAAGAATATTGCAGACAGATGCTAGTGATGAATTCTGGGGAGCTGTGCTACTTGAAGAGATTGATGGGACAAGACACTATTGCGCGCATGCTAGTGGACAGTTCAAAGAATCTGAAAAACATTACCATGCCACTTACAAAGAGATTCTTGCTGTCAAAAGAGGGATAGAAAAATTCAATTTCCACCTCAGTTCTTATCATTTCACTGTGGAAATGGATAACACCTCTTTCCCATCAATGCTAGAAATCAAGAAAAAAATCCTGCCAGACTCTCAATTGCTAAGATGGAAGGACTGGTTCTCTCGCTATAAATTCGAAGTAAGGCACATCAAAGGACACCAAAACACACTTGCAGATTTCCTATCTAGGCCAACCAAAGAACCACCCCCCAAACCAGTAGAATCACTCCCTAAACCAATCCATTACATTTGTACCATGAGCTCCTACAACCCTTCATACACCATCCCATTTCCTGATTGTCCACTTCGTAATAACCCATACAGAAGAAAAATTGGCCCTTTTCCTTTCAAAGCAAGACCCCAGACAGTGTTTCAAATAGTCTGTCTAGCCAGGCAAACTTTGTTCTACTGGTTACACCAGCTTCTTACCATAACCCAAATACATCCAAATCCAAAGTACTTTGACATGGATACCCCTTTTTGCACTATACCAATAATCCAAGGACCTATACCAGAAGAGATGATGTGGTATATCTGGGCTCTGTCTTCCCTATATCCATGTGCTATTATAATACCACTCTTCCCAGTATATCACATTCTGTGTAACAGTACTCAAGCCCAGTCTCATCTAGTCAGGTTATTTGCTATGTATGCACCACTTGGAGCATGGAGAGGAATGTTATATAACATGATCGAGCAGCACCAATTATGGGATAAACCCTCCAGGACAAAGCGGAAATTCTGTTGTTTTGTCACCCTACAGAGAGATTATTTTACTGGATGTAAGGCACATACTGTGAATGCACATACCATGAACAAGATCGAAATTGTTGGATACTCTACCATATGGCCCACAGATGAAAAGACAGTCCTGAATGCCTTGGCCAAATACCTTTGTCAACTTTGGCAACCTGGACTATATGGAGAAAAAGATGTAGTTGAAGGACTCCCATTTCAATCGGATGTCCCACCGATAACTCTCCAAGAGTTTCAGTCCAGATTTATAACTTCAGGAATAATCAACCAGTTTGGACAATACTCCTTTTATGCTCCAACGGACCAGCCCAGTACGACCACACAAGCTCCAAGCAGATATTCTGGAGAAGATCTGAATTCTGAAGATCCAGGTGGAAGAGTGTATGCTTTACCACCAAGCCCAACTAGAATTGATGCAGGAATACCCGATGATGCTGAAGGCCCAAAATCAGACCCATATGACCCATATCTGCAAGATGCCCAAGATCCAAATGAAGAAAACACTGAAGACCCGTTTCTCTACCTCCAAGACCCAGATACGGATTTCAGAGCTGTCAATCTAGCTTCTGATTCATCCTTCTCAGACGGTGATGGGACCCTACCAGAAGACTATTTCAAACCGTCTCTTTATTAGAACACTGCTGTTTCCACTATGTATAATTATGAGTGTGCTAGAATAAAGTGACCACAGTCACATGCTTAGAAAATGCCAAAAAAGATAAGGCTTATCCTTATCCTCCAGGTGGCATTGTATGATAGGCTTGTTTAGATATCAATTGAATTATTTTTTATCTTTTGAAAAAGTATTACTAAATTTTTTATAAAAAGTTTGGGGGCCATGGCCCCCCTTGTCTGAACTAAGCTCCACCACTGGTTTATTGGGTCGTTGTTGTTGTTTAAGTTGTATTAGGCACTCTTAATTTGAGTAATGTAAGGTTGGTTAAGTCAATGAATGTTGACATGTTTGTTTAGTGTACTAAATTCATCTAAGTAAGTCCATTTATTTTATATGTTTAATTGAATCACTTTTATATGTTTGTTTATGTATTTACACTACCTAACATGTAAACCTTGGGAAGCTAGGGAGTTTACGTTGAAGCCATTCTCTTCATAAACCGTGTGAAGCTAGGAGGGTTTATGTTCAACGAATTCTCTTCATAAACCGTGGGAGGCTACTACGGTTTATATAATAGTAAAAATGCACATGTGCGTAACAAGTTTTCATTTTGTGTATTTAGGTAAAGGATTCACTCAATTTATTTATTTGAGTAAATTGCCCGAAAAAACTCTTTACTTTGATTTTATAAATTATATGAAAGATAAATTTTATTTTAATGATTTAGTATATATAACAACTTATTAGAATAAATTAATTGAATAAACCTATATCAATATGATAAATTTAACCCCTTTTTTGTATTATTCTCAATTTTTTTATACTTTTAGATGATATAAGATAACTTTAACTAATTTTTTAGGCCACAAAAAAAATTACTCCAATATTAAAGAAGGCTGAATTTTATGTACCTTTTTTAAAATAAAGGGTAAATTATCCTTGTGATATATACAATAATTATTGATAAATTATTCTTTTATTAGAATTCTAACATTCACGTTATCTTCTCTTTTCTTTATGTTTCTCTTAAAATTTAATATCAGTGTCATTTTCATCATTTTCACTAAATACACCTCTTTCCTAATTTAAAAATAAAAACTAATGCATTGGTGGGAGCATATTAAATTATTATATTATCACCAAAAATATTAAATTATCGTTCAGATAACAATAAGACAAAATAAAATAAGTATTTTAATATTTGCATTTGCCTTAAATATTAATTAATTATTTTATTATTCATGCCATTAATTACCTACAAGAATTTTATTTATGGTGCAAATTTATATCTGTCATACAAATCTCTTGCTTCTCTCCGAACGTAATATCTTTTAATACAAAAAAAAATCTTAGAAAGAAGAGAGCTGAAAAATTGATAGTTGTACTTGTTGAAATTGAAGATTAAAAACGTAAGAACAAGTTCAAAATCCTATCTTAATTGATTGGAAATGGTGATTCGATTTGAAAGGAATTAAAATTTTAAAATTGGAGAAGAAGTGTATTTGATAGAAATGATGAAAATGACACTGTTATTAAATATCAAGCTAAGAAAAATATAGCGTCAATTAAAAAGAAAAGAAAAAATAACGTAAATTTTAAAATTCTAATAGAAAGATAATTAATGATCATTGTATATATGATAAAAGATAACTTACCTTTTATTTTAGAGAGAATACCATAGAATTCATCTTAAAGAAGAACCCATTACTTTGACCCAATCCACATAACTTAAGCCATTCATATTTAAGCCACGCTGACAACCATACTACCAGAGTCAAAAACAACATTTCGAACCTTTCTTTTTGGGTTAACGAAGCAGCAGGAGTAGTCCTCACCGTGTTCAAAATTACATGATTAATTTAAAAACATGTATTTTTTAATGATAATGTCTCACAAAAACATAATAGAAATTAAAACCTGAAAAGGAAAAGAAAGGCTAACCGCAATACCAACCTATTCTTATCAACTATCACAAACTTTTAATAACTACCTGTACTCTTAACAGTAATTAACAGTTAAATGGATTTTTTCATATAAGATAAGTTGTTTGAAAATTGAGTTTAAATAATATAAGAATAAATAAATGATTCAATAAGTATATATATTGACCATTATTATACAACATATCTAACTGATGAGCTCTTGAATTTTGATTTGTTTTTAGTTTGAGCAACAAAGGGTTCATGTTGCTTCCGCAGTTGAATGTGGCATGAAGCAATATGACATTTTACAAGAAGAGGTCTGCAAACTCATTCATAAGGAAATTGAACACTTTTGGAAGGATATAAACGAAGTATGCCTCATGATAAAGAATATTCCAAATCCTGTGCTTGATTCTATTCTTAATTTGGCATGCATAATTGAGTTTATATATGTAAATTTTGAGGATAAATACACACATAGAAAATTATTGAAAGATTACGTAGTTGCACTTATTTGTATTCTAGTTGTGTATGTAAAAGTTGATTGCATCGTGTTGTAACTGTTGTTAATTCCGTATTAATTATGCATCATTATTTTTTTGGTTTAGTGGCATTATTTTTAGATAACTATTTTTGATATGCATATAGTTTTAGGAAACTATGATTATGATGACCAAAATAGTTATAAAACTTTGAAAATACTAAAACAATATAACTAAAATTAAGATCATATTTTTTTTAATTTTAAAAATCCTAAATTCTAACCCTATAACGACACAAAGAAAAAAAGGGTTAGAATTTATGGTTCTTAAAATAAATATATATAGAGTAAAGTATCGTTTTTGTCTCCAACGTTTGGGGTAAGTCCTATTTGAGTCCCTAACGTTTAAATCGTCCTACATTACAAAAAATGTTGGTTAAAATGACGCTTATATTATGGCGGTTGTATGTAACGCCATAATTTTTGTTAATTTCGGCAGAAATTAAGGCCTGCCATATTATTCCGGTGATTGGTGGCGGTTTTTGTAGAATACGGTGGTTTAAAATCGCCATTATCTTTAGTCTTTCTTAAAGACTTAGAGGTGATGTTGTTGTGCATAAGAGAGGATGAGAATAAGAGTAATGTTGCGAATGAGAGAATGAGTGTGACGAACCTAACCCTAGTTTTCTGCCGCCGTTCATCTTCTCACCACTGCTCAGCTCCAAGTTGCCGTAAGCAACGTTATCATTGTTGTTGCCTTTGGCGGAGGTTCTAGATCTGCTTCTCTGGCTTCGATTTGAGGTTTTATCGCTGTCGTTCATCTCCGCCGCCATTCATTTGCTCGGCACCGCTCAGCTCCAAGTTGCCGTAAGCAATGTTATCGTTGTTGCTGTCTTTGGCGGAGGTTCTAGATCTGCTTCTCTGGCTTCGATTTGAGGTTTTATCGCCGCTGTTCATCTCCTCGCTGCCGTTCATCTGCTCGTCGCCGTTCATCTCCTCACCGCCGCAAGCAACAGCGTTGATGTTGCCTTCCGTGGAGCTTCTGCGATCTAATTTTTTGCTTTGATTTGAGGGTTTGCTTTTTGTTCACAACCGTTCATCATCTCCTCGCTGCCGCAAGCGACGCCGTTGTTTCTCTCTCTGGCGGAGCTTCTGAGATCTAGTCTTTTGGCTTCAATTTGCATATTCAATATGGTTCTCTAGTTGTGAAGCTATAGTTGCTGCCTCCAACTAAGCTTGTATGATTTGGTTCTACCATCCATATCAATTCACAGTAATCTACTTCATCTTCTTTTTTTGATTTTCGTCCTCCATACGATTAAAATAGTGTTAACTAATTTAAATTACATGATTAATGTGCAATTAATTGATGATTACCTTACGAATAACTAAACACCAAAGCGATTACGCAAGTGATCGTTGAAGAGAATTAATTATTTAATTAATTAATTAAAGAAATTATGGCGGAGGACATTAGATTCTTCGAGCTGAACACAGGTGCCAAGATACCTTCTGTTGGATTAGGAACTTTTGAGGCTGAAAATTCTGGAGCCTTGGCCAAAGCAGTTACCACCACTATCAAGGTACACTCACATTTGTTTTTCTATTTTTATAGTTTTGTTAAACCATTACAATTTTACAGTTTTGATTATTGTATTATAAGTAGAAGAGCTAACCCTAGAGGTGGATGATTATTAATTTTGATTATAATTATTGTGTTTGACATGTCAAGTTGGATACAGACATATCGATTGTGCTTCATCTTACGGCAATCAAGTAGAGTTAATAATCATTAGTTTACTGAATGATTATGAATTTATGATCTTACCTCTTACTTGTATATGTTCTGTTATTTATAGATTTTTGACTTAATCTTAATTTTTGCTTATGTTAGCTGGTGAATTTGTTTATCTTTGGTAAAGTGAAGTGCTCGATGTGTTTGTTAATGTTTGCTAGTAAAGTTCTTACTTTGAAAATAAAAATAAAATAAAATTGGAATCTTGGTCTCTGTAGATTGGTTCTGCTCTCAAGAATCTTTTTGATAAGTTGAGATCTCAATAGCTTGACATACATTATTCAATTCCAAAGGTAGTTACTGCTATATTCTTCCCTTGTCAGTTTCTTTGTGTTCCAAGTTCTTTTGCTTTGCTTATAGTTTTAACTTTACTTGATGGCATTTTAGACAATGCTCCAGAAAAGGATATTTGGTCATGGTGGTGTGATGATATCTGGTCTTGATTCATCTGTTTCAAATGACGAACTTAAGCATATTTTTGGATTATATGGAGAAATTAAAGAAGTAAGTTTTAATTCTGGTTTTTCACCTTTTTTGCATCATGTGTCCAAGAATTATTTTGGCATTAGTAATTATTGTGTAATGGCAGATCTATGAATCTCTTGAAGTGAATCATGTGAAATTCATCGAGTTCTATGATGGGAAGCAAATCAAGCTTGAACATGGCCATCCTAGAATTGCTTTGTATTGGCTCGGGGCTGGTGCTATGCAGGTAGTACTAATATTTTTCTCTGAACTGTTATTACCTTTTAGATATATCACTATATTTTATAATGTATTCAGTAGTTTGCTTTCTCAATTCTTGTACCGGTTGTGAGATGTGAGATAAGGTAGCATTTGGTTATTTTTGTAGCACGTGTACAAACTCTATAGCTTGTAACCAAATCCTAACTCATTCAAAATGTTTTAGATTATAGCTTCAGATCTTGTAACCAAACCCTGAGTTCTATAAGTGTGAATCAAGTTGATCCTTCTGTCACCAATCACTACAAAAGGGGGTTTTCTAAGAAAGGTATATTATTATCTTTCTACTCAAATATAGTCAAAAGTGTGGCACTCTATAAATCGTTGTAAGTTTAAATTCCAAATTTTGTGGTTCAGCTCTCTTATATGTAAGTTTAAATTGTATGTTGAATTGTATGTCTCAGTTAAATTGTATGTGGAAATAGGAATAAAAGGTGGTTACGACTTTCAGTGCACCCAACTACTGTTACCGATGTGGGAACATGGCTTCCATATTGGAGGTTGATGATTGCAAGGGCCACACATTTATCCAGGTCATCTTGGTAAGGAACCTACCACATTTTTTGTTCTTAAATCAGTACTTCAATAATATTGGTTATTGGATGTTCAAATAATATTATTTATTTAGATTAATCAAAATTTAAGGACTTAACAATGAGATTAACAAATCGGGCATAATTAGTAAGTTATCATTTTAATTAATAAGCCAACTGCATTACTCAAGTACTTATAAATGTGAATAATTTAACAAGGAATTGCCGTTAGCACAGATATCTTCTTTATAAATTACATATTTTTTGAGTAATATATTCTAAATCGATTTTTAAGATTTTTTTTAAATATTTTAATTTTAATTTTTAATAAATTTTAATTACTAAATTATTTTTTAATAATTAATTAATAATAAGTGCTTAGCTTGTGACCTAGTGTTAATAATTATTCTCGTTAAGAACATATATTAATGAAACCTCGGCTTGACTATCCAAATAAATAAGTATAGCTATCATATTCATCTTTTTTGGATGTACTTTAGGTTGGTGCAAGAGACATTTTCTGGCATTTTTGGATGTACTTTAGCTATCATATTAAAATTAGAAAACCAATTTACACTACAGAGGAGGAAGAATTTTCGTTGCTGTCATTGAAGACTTGCTGGCAAAAGGAATGAGAAATACTCAAAATGTAAGCAACATTATTTATTTATGTTCCAAATGATTGGGGTTCACTAATTGAAAATTGTAAGTATGCAAGAGACCATTTTTGGATGTACTTTAGCTATCATATTAAAATTAGAAAACCAATTTACACTACAGAGGAGGAAGAATTTTCGTTGCTGTCATTGAAGACTTGCTGGCAAAAGGAATGAGAAATACTCAAAATGTAAGAAATGTAAGCTTGATTTTATTGTCTAAATGGACCGTGTTATTTTTGCACATATAAAAATATTGGCAACAATTTCTTTTTCTTTTTTTATTTATAGATTTTGTATTTTGTTCATTGCAGGTATTCTTTCTCATTTGTTTCAGGTATCTCCTCCATTCTCTTATAATAAGTTTTGGTAGTTTGGTTTCAGGCTACAAGGTAAAAGAAACAGCGAAGTTAGGTCCTGTCAGAGAAGCCTACGAATTCGAAGGGTACTATATATTAGGTGGAGCCATCATAATTCAATAATTCATGATTTTTATGATAAAGATTTGATTTATCTTTAGCTACATGTTATGTTAAGAATTAAAAAATCATGTTATATTTGATACTTTATTTGTATAGGAGTTATAGGAGTTATTACTTTTGATTTTCAATACTAAAATATTATATATTATGTTTAATACTTTATTTGAGTTACGTAATATTTTGTTTATAAGTTATGATTTATTGTCATTGTGAAATTTAAACAAAAAATTGTTTGTTTAACCTAGTAAAAACGACGGTTAAAACTCATATGCAGATAAAAGTGTATGCTAATTTAAACGATAAAAAATGTCACTTTTATCTGGTAAAAACGACGGCTTGTAACTGCCATTTTAAACAATTAAAATGCATTTTAACTTGGAAAAAATGGTGGTTTTAAACTACCATTTTTAAACAATAAATATTGCCGTTTTAAACAACGAAATGCCATTTTAACCAACAAAAAGATGCTGTTTTATTTGGAAATAACGGCGGTTTGAACTGCCATTTTAACCCAACTCAAAAACCGCCGTTTTAACCAGGTAATTGTGGCGGTTTGAAACTGCCGTTTTAACCAACCAAAAATGCCATTTTATCTGAAAATAACGGCGGTTCAAACCGCCGTTTTAACCCAACTCAAAAACCGCCGTTTTAACCAGGTAATTGTGGCGGTTTTTCGAAAACCGCCGTAATAACCAAATGGCGCTTCAAATTATGGCGATTTTTCTTGAGCGCCGTTCAAGGTAATAATGGCAGTTCAAAA
>NC_029792.2:15953846-15966928 GCF_000816755.2 Arachis ipaensis
AATACTACAATGTATGTTTCTCAAATATCTATAGTCAACTTGTTACCTGATTTTATTGAGGGATTTCTAAATGGACCGTGTTATTTTTGCACATATAAAAATATTGGCAACAATTTCTTTTTCTTTTTTTATTTATAGATTTTGTCATGCCATCATTGCAGGTATTCTTTCTCATTTGTTTCAGGTATCTCCTCCATTCTCTTATAATAAGTTTTGGTAGTTTGGTTTCAGGCTACAAGGTAAAAGAAACAGCGAAGTTAGGTCCTGTCAGAGAAGCCTACGAATTCGAAGGGTACTATATATTAGGTGGAGCCATCATAATTCAATAATTCATGATTTTTATGATAAAGATTTGATTTATCTTTAGCTACATGTTATGTTAAGAATTAAAAAATCATGTTATGTTTGATACTTTATTTGTATAGGAGTTATAGGAGTTATTACTTTTTATTTTCAATACTAAAATATTATATATTATGTTTAATACTTTATTTGAGTTATGTAATATTTTGTTTATAAGTTATGATTTCTTGTTATTGTAAAATTTTAAACAAAAATTTATTTGTTTAACGTAGTAAAAACGACGGTTAAAACTCATGTGCAGATAAAATCGTATGCTAATTTAAAAGATAAAAAATGTTACTTTTATCCGGTAAAAACGACGGCTTGTAACTGCCATTTTAAACAATTAAAACGCATTTTAACCTAGAAAAAATGGTGATTTTAAACTACCATTTTTAAACAATAAATACTGCCGTTTTAAACAACGAAATGCCATTTTAACCAACAAAAAGATGCTGTTTTATCTGGAAATAACGGCGGTTTGAATCGCCATTTTAACCAAATTCAAAAACCGCCGTTTTAACCAGGTAATTGTGGCGGGCTGAAACTGCCGTTTTAACAAAAAAAATGCCATTTTATCTGGAAATAACGGCGGTTTGAACCGCCGTTTTAACCCAACTCAAAAACCGCCGTTTTAACCAGGTAATTGTGGCGGTTTGAAACCGCCGTTTTAACTAACAAAAAATGCCATTTTATCTGGAAATAACGGCGGTTTGAACCGCCGTTTTAACCCAACTCAAAAACCGCCGTTTTAACCAGGTAATTGTGGCGGTTTGAAACCGCCGTTTTAACTAACAAAAAATGCCATTTTATCTGGAAATAACGGCGGTTTTCTTTTTCTTTTTTTATTTATAGATTTTGTCATGCCATCATTGCAGGTATTCTTTCTCATTTGTTTCAGGTATCTCCTCCATTCTCTTATAATAAGTTTTGGTAGTTTGGTTTCAGGCTACAAGGTAAAAGAAACAGCGAAGTTAGGTCCTGTCAGAGAAGCCTACGAATTCGAAGGGTACTATATATTAGGTGGAGCCATCATAATTCAATAATTCATGATTTTTATGATAAAGATTTGATTTATCTTTAGCTACATGTTATGTTAAGAATTAAAAAATCATGTTATGTTTGATACTTTATTTGTATAGGAGTTATAGGAGTTATTACTTTTTATTTTCAATACTAAAATATTATATATTATGTTTAATACTTTATTTGAGTTATGTAATATTTTGTTTATAAGTTATGATTTCTTGTTATTGTAAAATTTTAAACAAAAATTTATTTGTTTAACGTAGTAAAACCGACGGTTAAAACTCATGTGCAGATAAAATCGTATGCTAATTTAAAAGATAAAAAATGTTACTTTTATCCGGTAAAAACGACGGCTTGTAACTGCCATTTTAAACAATTAAAACGCATTTTAACCTAGAAAAAATGGTGATTTTAAACTACCATTTTTAAACAATAAATACTGCCGTTTTAAACAACGAAATGCCATTTTAACCAACAAAAAGATGCTGTTTTATCTGGAAATAACGGCGGTTTGAATCGCCATTTTAACCAAATTCAAAAACCGCCGTTTTAACCAGGTAATTGTGGCGGTTTGAAACTGCCGTTTTAACAAAAAAAATGCCATTTTATCTGGAAATAACGGCGGTTTGAACCGCCGTTTTAACCCAACTCAAAAACCGCCGTTTTAACCAGGTAATTGTGGCGGTTTGAAACCGCCGTTTTAACTAACAAAAAATGCCATTTTATCTGGAAATAACGGCGGTTTGAACCGCCGTTTTAACCCAACTCAAAAACCGCCGTTTTAACCAGGTAATTGTGGCGGTTTTTCTAAAACCGCCGTAATAACCCTAAAAAACCGCCGTAATTACCAAAATTTTTTGTAGTATATTTGTATCCCTAACATTTATAAAAGTGATTCAATATTATCCTACTATCAATTATACTAACAAATCAGATTATATTTTTCAATTATTCTCACTTGGATGTATTCATTTTCAATTAAGTCTCACTTGGATGTGTTCAATTTTAATATTATACCCACTATTTGTGTTTAGATTCAATTATGTCCCTAGAAAAATGAATTATGTAAATGTTGTAGGAATTAGTTTCAACTTTTGATGAGCAATTTTTCGGAGTGGATCATCGATTCTATCTCAGACATTTGTATTCTAACTTCAAGAAGAGATTTTTAAAACTCAAACTAAAGCGTTCATGATGTGTAATTGACGACAGGATAACATTGAATCACTTTTACAAATGTTAGGGATACAAATAGGACGATTTAAACGTTAGGGACACAAATAGGATTTACCCCAAACGTTGGAGACAAAAATGATACTTTACTCATATATATATATATATATATATATAAAAGAATATTTTATATATCTTTAAAGAAAGACGTTTTAAAGATCTTTATATAAGTGACTCCTTTATATATATAACTTTTCTACAGAATAGAATAGTGTCTAAAATTCACCCGTAAACTCTGATTAATTTAAATTGGGCTCCGCTCACTCATGAGAGCAAACACTAGTACTTCTTTGTGCTGTTGTTAGAAAATAGTGACAATAGAATAACTTTTTTTGTTGTTCATTAGTAAAAAAAAAAAATACTCAATTCCAATTGTTTATGTTTTGTGTTATTAGGCCGAGTCCAAAAACTATTTATTTAAGTTTTAGCCGCATTATTCTTATCAACTAAGAGGAAAAACCTCGCTAATTCTAAAATGTCTATTTGATGTAGAATTGATGCTTGGTGAGTTGCTACCACTTACATTAATTAAATTACTCTCCACCAAATAGTGTTCACAACTTTTCAAAAAGTCAATTTTCTCAAAGAGATGTATGTTATGCCACTAATCACCATATCATCATATTATATTGTATGGTTTCTTTCAGATTGCAACCTAAAGTTGGATAAGCTATGGAGATTCGCATAACATTCTTTTAGAAGAGCCAATAAAGTTGAAAGTTGGAGGCAACCAAACAATGACTATGACAAAGACGCAACGAAAGTCCCACGGACTTCTTTATCCACTTAGCATTAGCTGGTCGGCCCAAACCCCAAACCACTAAATGTCTAAACAACAAAAAAATAGAAATAGTTGCATGACCAAAAAAAAAATAAAAATAATATATATTTAGTTGACTGAAAATATTAAAAATTAAATGTAGGGTTATCATGGCATTTTCTTTTTAAATAAATACCAGAGTTAACTATTAAATAGGTATTCGAAAAATTTAGACACCGATAAATTTTTTTTTTAAAGATGTTAATGACAAAAGTAATCAAACATTAATTATTCTGATTTTTGTTAACAGAAAACTCTAAATTAATTAATAGAAAAGATGACATGACACCAAATTACCACATTCCCTCCATGTCTTCCTTTTGTTCACTACCATCACCTCCCACACACTCATTATCACCACTAATCCAATCTTCAAATCATCTCTCTCTTCCAATATTTACATAATACAACTACTAAAATAGTTCAACAACAACAACAGTCACATAGTTCAACAATAGCAGCAACGTGCAATTTAAAAAATAAAAAATAAATTTAAAGATAAAAAAGGAGAGATAGAAAGTAAAAGAGAGGGGACGGCCGGAAAAAAAAAGGTGAAATGGTGAAAAGAAGAGAATCAGTGGTGGTGTTTCTATAGTCAAATTAAATAGCTATTGTTCCACATATAGCTAGTAATAATCTCATCGGCTAGAGAACAGCCTATGACAATGGTGAATAAGAAGAGGGAGTAGAGAAAAGAAAACGATAGTTATTTGAATTTTTTTTCATTATTTTAAAATAATTAAAAACATTATCTATTTATGATTTTTAAAAATTAAAATACCATATAATTATGAGCTTTAGCACAGTTTGCCACGTCATCTAGTTTGTTAGTCACTTTAGTATTTTTTGTTTATGAAAACCGAAAAAATTGATGTCCGGTTGCTTCTATTAAATTTAAAAATTTTTTAGAGAGTATTTTGTTGTTAATATATCTTTTAGGTTTGGTTTGATTTATGGTGGTATCCGGATCGTAGATCAATCTTAGAGAACATACCGACTCCTTGTAATTGGTCCATTAGGTCGTCAATCCTTGGCAACGGATATTTGTTCTTCACAGTAACCTTATTCAGCTGCCGATAATCAATACATAAGCGCATACTCCCGTCTTTTTTCTTCACCAGTAACACTGGCACTTCCCACGGAAAAACACTCGGCCGAATAAAGTTTTTACCCAACAGATCTTCTAGCTGAGACTTCAGCTCGGCCATTTGTAGAGTTGACATCTTATAAGGAGCACTCGAGATTAGACCGGCTCCAGGCACCAACTCAATAGTGAATTCAACCTCTTGGTTAGGTGAACATTTGTCAATATCATCCGAAAACACATCTGGGAACTCACACACAACCGAAATTTGCTCCAAGCTTTGATCATCACCCGAAACACCCGCGGTTAACAACATAATACCCGACATTCAGCCCCAGAACAATTCACCATCATAGAATTCAAGTAATAGCTATTCAGCACAACCGGCCCTTCTGTGTCTTCCGGCATAAAGCATACTGATTTTTCAGAACAGTTGAGCAGAACATGGTTCTTGGATAACCAGTCCAACCCCAGAATGAGGTCAAGACCAGTCATCGGCAGACAAAACAAATCATGCATGAATTCACGCTGTTGTATGCGAAACGGAACTTGTGGACATCCTAACCTAGTCACCACAACCTCATGGGTAGCATTATACACCTTCAAATCATAACCCAAGACCACTATCTTCAATCCTAATTCATCAGCCTTCTCAAATGCAATAAACGAATGTGTTGCTCCAGAATCAAATAAGGCATTTAAAATTTTATCGGCCATCTTATAGTTACCTCTAATCAGTGTCTCTGACCCCTCAGTACCTACTGCGGAAGTAGTATACACTCTTCTCAGCTGCTGCACTCTACCTGTCTCAAACTTCTTCTTCTCTGGGCAATTATTGGCCAAGTGTCCAGGCTGTCCACAAAAAATAGCATACTCCAGTCCCAAACCTGCACGGAACTCCTGGATAATACTGCCCACATATGTGACAGCTCAAATTCTGCTGTGGTTACTTTCCATACCTTCTTCCTTGATTAGTGTTAGCATACGACCTTTTGAAGTTACCCTGCCCCTGATGATTCTAAGGGACAAAGCCATCACGCTTGAATTGTCTGCCCCTTGGTGCAAAATTCCTCCCTGGAGTCCTCTGGAAAGGCATTCTCATACTTTCCTTCTCTGCTGCAGCCTTTCTCACATACTCCTCAGCCACCCTACTCTTGTTCATGAGTTCAAAGAACACCCTGATCTCCATAGGTGCAACGAAACTTAGAATGTCGCATCGAAGGCCTCCCTCATACTTGATACATTTCTACTCAGCAAAATCCTCAGGAGCTCCTTGACAAATTGATATGACCATTATGACGGTTCGAAATTTCACACAACTAATTCCGTTGATAGTATAGTCTAAACCGACAATCGATCCTCAAATTAAATTTTAAAATTATTGGTTGTCACAAGTACAAACCCCAATAAAAATTAACCGAAGTATTTAAATCTCGGGTCGTCTCACAAGGAATTGCAATGAAGTGAATGATTATTGGCTATGGAGGAGTAAGGGGGGTTTGATTGGTAAAAGGACAAGAAAAGAAATGGCAAGAAAATAAAGAAAACAATTAAAGAAAGCAATTAATAAAGAGAGACATTCATGACAAGGATTGAGAATATAAGCTTTCCATCCTAGTCACTAATCATACAATGATTAACAAGAATTTATTTTATTTTGTCATCTCCAACAATGAAAGAAGGTATAATGTTATCTTCACATAGGGAGAAAGTCAAATAAGACTAGTTAATCTCAATCCAAAAGTCCTAATCAACTCACTAATTGAATTAGTAAGAGATTAGAGTCAATGGAAACAATACTAGCTAACAACTCTAGATCACCAACATAGGTTGGGTCTTAATGGCTCAAGATTTCCTAATTCCTCTTTCCAAGCCAAGAATGCTAAAAAATCTAGTCTAACATCCTTCCAAGCATTTTGTCAAACACTTGGAAGGCATAAAACGAAAGCAAGATAAAATGACAACAAGAATAAAATCTACCAACTACCAATTGCAAGGAAACAATAACAACAATCCAATTAACAATAAAAGAACATCAAACATGAAATTGAATTAAATGAAATTCAAATCCAACAAACACTCATTAATAAAATCTACTACTAACCAATACAAGAAATTAACAACAACAATTAAGGAGAGCACATTGACCATGAAATACCTCAAAATTGCATTAAAGAGAATGGAAATTAACAAGAGTTCATGACATAAAAATAACCAAAATGAGAAATTAACAAGAGAAAAGAGAAGAATTAAGACAATACAACAAGAAATTGTAAAGAAGACAAGATGAAAACAAGGAATTAAACCTAGATCTCGGAGAATTTGACCTAATCCTAACATAATTCTAGAGAGAAGAGGGAGCTTCTCTCTCTAGAAACTAACTACATGCTTCCTAATCTACAACTAATTGCTCCCCCTTTGCCCAAGCATGAATTCTGCATGAAATAGCCTTAGGAATGAGTTGGATTTGGGCTGGAAAGCTCAGAAATCGCCCCCAGCGAATTCACTTTAAGTGAGTCATGTGCCGAGCGACACGCGTGCGCGTGGACGACGCGTGCGCGTTGCTGGCTAAAACTCCCACTCACGCGTACGCGTGGGTGACGCGTGCACGTGGCTTGCAAATCTTCAACGCACGCGTACGCGTGGATGACGCGTGCGCGTGGCCTTCAATTCTCCAAATGTTCATTTCTTCATGAATTCTCCACTTTGCATGCTTTTTTCTTCACTTCTTCCATCCAATACTTGCCTTATGAATTTGAAATCACTCAACAAACATATCAAGATATCGAATGGAATTAAAGTGAATTAAATTTAGCTATTTTAAGTCCCAAAAAGCATGTTTTTACACTTAAGCACAAATCTAAGGAGAATTACAAAACCATGCTATTTCATTGAATAAATGTGAGAAAAGGTGATAAAATCCCCTAAATTAAGCACAAGATAAACCACAAAATTGGGATTTATCAAATTTCCCCACACTTAAACTAAACATGTCCTCATACTAAACTCAAGAAAGCAACAACGGATATCAACATTTATTCAATGCAAATTATCTAAATGCAACTATTTAAATGGATGCAACCACTTAGTCAAAATAAATCAATTTCCAAGAATACATATATAAGTACAAGGGATAAAGCAATAGCAATCAAGCAAACCCACAATTGAATTGAATTATTGAAAAGATTTTACAAACTTGCAAGAAAAGATGATCATGGGTGAAAACATGTAATTGAGCAATCGAACCCTCACCGGTTGTGTATCCGCTCTAATCAGTCAAGTGTATGGGGTTGATTCACTCAATTCTCCCCTAATCATGCTTTCCAAGATTTGTTTTTCATCTAACAATCAACAATTATTTCATGCATGCATACAAATATCATGAGGATTTATCTAAAGGTTGTAATGGGGCTAAGGTCAAGGTAAGGATGCATATTGTTAAGTGAGCTTGAAATTTGAATATTTGATTAACCTAAGCTTCCCATCTAACCTATGACAACCTATACAATTTAAATGCTAACCTAACTACCCATTCTTCACTTTTTTCACACACTCATGCATTCTCTTTTTCATCACCACACATATGCATTGATTTTTATTGAACTTCACTTTGGGGCATTTTGTCCCCTTTTTATTGCTTTTTTTTATTTCTTTTTTTTCTATTTTTTTATATTATTGTTTTTTCTTTTGTTTTTCTCATTTTTTTTGAAGAATTATATACAAGGATGCTAGTGCACATGGTTTAAATATGATTAATGCATGAATATGTACCCAATTCCCATGATTTTCAACAAAACCACAAAATACACTTTTATCTCTACCCAATGTTTCAAACTCTCCCAAAATCAAATGATAAACACTCTCACTAGCCTAAGCTAATCAAAGATCCAAACAAGGGACATTTATTGTTTTTCACTTAAGGCTTGTAATGTGCTAAAATTAAGAACAAATGGGTTTAGCATAGGCTCAAAGTTGGCTAACAATGGAAGGTAAAAGGTAGGCTATTTGGGTGAGTGAGCTAATCGAAACGATGACCTCAATCATATAAGTGCATGTATACACAAAATAATGGACATAAAGAATCAAACAAATCAAAGATTACAATCATAGAAAGAGAATAATGCACACAAGAAGGAAAATAAGTGGTTATATGATGTAACCACACAATTAGGCTCAAAACTCACATGCTTGTGTTCTTAGCTCAAAAACATGATCCAAAATATATATAGTTCAAGCAAGTTCTAAAAAATTTTTTCAATCACTTAGGGTGCCCTAAAGATAAAATTCTTGAAAATCTCATTATTTTGGCTAAGCTTATTTTATATATTTTGGCTAAGCTTATTTTATATATATATATATGCAAAATAAGAAAATGCAACTAAGAATCCTAAAAAGACCTAAGAATGAAATGCAAAAGTGTTGGGATTAGAAACTTATCACCCAAAAAATGGCGACTGGTCGGACGACCTCCACACACTTAAAAGTTTGCACCGTCCTCGGTGCATTCAAAGATGAGCAAGGGGGTACGGCGACTCTCCGCATTGCGACCTTCAGCTGGCGGATCAACCGGTGCTGTGTGTTCTTTCTTCTGCTTCCATTTTTTTTTGCTTATGGTGCATCAGTCATGAAAAATAGAAAATAACACCGTAAGATGAGAAAATACAAAAGCAAGGAAGCGTAAATTGTTGGAATGAGGTAAGTCACTAGAATGGAGTGAGTGAATTAGTGTGACATCAAGAAAGAGATAGTGTGTGGGTTCTAAGTTGTGCGCGGTTTAGAACACACACACACTAGCATTAAAAGCTGTCACAAGTAAACAAAAGAAAGCATACACTTCACTCATTCTAGTGTGCTTGAAATACTTTAAAAGACTTGTAGGTTAAAATACAAACAAGTAGTGAAGAAGCATGAAAGCGTTCAAGCAATTGTGAAATGGATAATGTATGTGCATTGATTGATGTGTAAGCAAACTTAGTGAACAAAATAGTATATGAAACTTACACATCAAACAATGACACATATTAAATTTGTTGCAACACCTAAGTGACATAGAAGTTGAACACATAGGTGCTATGGAACTTGGAACAAAAGAAGATAGGAGTGAAAATCAATCACATAGAAATCATGGCCCACAAAACTTAGAAAGCTCAAAAATATGTCATTAGGTAAGCTTTCGATCCAATTTCACAATTTCAAAATCTCAATGCATGAAATAGGTGGTGTTAATAAAGGGTTGGGTTGATGTTCTAATAAGTGGAAGAGTTAAAAGGTATAGGGACACTTTTGAAGTGTTGGATGCTTTCTTTGATCATGTAATTGAGGAGCATAAGATGGCAAGCAAAGAGGATGATTATAATAATAAGATGAAAGATTTTGTGGACACTCTTCTTCAACATCAAAAAGCTATTATGGTTGACTTTGAGCTTGGTGATGATGATGTTAAGGCACTCATAATGGTATTTAATTTCTCTCTATCTCATATTTTCTGTATATATATCCACACTTGCCAAGATGGCTATAATTTTTGAAAGAAATTTTGTTGAAAAATTGAATGTTTTTTGCCAAATCTATAAACCGATTATCGAAAGAAAATTCGTCGGTAAATTATTAGATAAAATCTGTTGATAAATTTATCGATAATTCATTACTTTTTGGTAATATCACGAAAATAGTTGTTGGATTATTATGAAAAATGAAAAGATAATTTTCAACTATTAAATTATATTGTATGATATATATTCATTAAAATAAATGATTATTATTTGTTATTATTATTTTCCAAATTATATCAATCCAGCAATTTTTGTTCTGACTTTTCAACATTAATATTTATTTTGTATATACTTATAGAATCCAAAAAATTACCCAAAATAATGTAAATTTTTTTCTTTTTCTCTCTTTTATTTGGTTTTTCCTATTTGACTACATGCTTATACATATAAAATAAAATTAAATTTCAGGACATGTTTTTGGGAGGGAGGGACACAACTTCAACAACGCTAGAGTAGGCTTTCACAGAGCTAATGAGAAGCCCAATCAAAATGAAAAAGGCCCAAGAAGAGGTAAGAAAAGTTATTGGCAACAAATCAAAATTAGAAGAAAATGATATTAATCAAATGAATTACTTAAAATGTGTTATCAAAGAAACCCTAAGATTACATCCAGCTGCTCCTCTTTTGACTCCAAGAGAAACAACATGTAAAACCAAACTCCAAAGCTATGATATTCCTCAAAAAACAATGGTTTATGTTAATGTATGGGCAATTCAAAGAGATCCTCAAATTTGGCAAGAACCTGAAGAGTTTATACCTGAAAGATTTGAAGACAATGAGGTTAATTTCAATCGTAAATGCTTTCAATTTCTACCATTTGGTTCTGGAAGAAGAAAATGCCCTGGAATGACATTTGGACTTACTTCAGTTGAATATGTTCTTGCTAATCTTTTATGTTGGTTTGATTGGAAGCTACCAAATCAAAGTGGTGCACCTGGTCATGCCCTAGATATATTTGAGATCTTTGGCCTCACTGTTAAAGTTTCACTTTATCTTCAACCGATAATGCCGCGTTGCGATATTTAAAGTCAAAATACTTCCATGTTCTTAAAATATATTTTGTGAGTTTTTTGTAAATTAGGTTAAAAAATATATGTTACTCTTTTTGTTTTTAGTTAAGTGTTATATTTTAAATAATGTTCTTTTGTATTAAGAAAATGATTGAAATATATTAGAATAATAAAAGTTAAAAGATAATTTATTCTCTTCTGTTAATTACTTTTTTTTATCGAAGATAAGAAGATTCGAACCCGCAACCTGTTAAGTAAGTATGGAAAAACTATGCCATTTGAGTTATAATTCATTTGTGAGTTTTGTTAATTACCTTGATAGGAATAATTATTCTACTAATCATTCACTACTCTTATAATAAAATACTAATAATAATTAATTTAATTTTAATGCATTGCCAGTTTAAAACAGTTTTATACGTACATCTAATTACATAAGGTCATATCAATAAAAATAATAATTTTTACATTAAATGTGCAAATAATTATTTAAAAAAATAAATATATAATTGAACGACTGTATAAAATATTTTATACTAGAGTAAATTACTATTTGTATCCATGAAAGATATAGACGCTAACAAATGTATTCATATAAGAATAAAACAACAATTGTAACCACATAAGATTGTTTATGTGTGCCAAAAGTACCCTAACAGACCAATTGCATAACCAACATCCGGATACTTTTGACACACGAAGGCCATGTTCCGTGGTTACAATTGTCATTTTATTCTTATATGGGTATATTTGTCAACATCTATATCTTTCATGGATACAAATAATAATTTATTTTTTATACTATCAATACATCAAAATTATACCGTTTTAACTTTTTATCTAGGAGGAGCTCAGCACCAAAGCAGAAAACCCAAGGACAAGAGAAAAACATAAGCCACAAAAAAACAAAAAAAAGGAAAGGAAAAGAAGGAAACAACCCCATTCTATAATCAGCTCTAAGCACATGCAAACTTAATTATTTGTTGTTCCTCACTTTCCACATGCAAACTTATTTGTTGAAAACATCCAAGTGCATCACCCGGCCACACCCACTTAAGATTTCTATTAATAGTTCAAATTTAAAAGAATAATCTATTAATAAGTTAGTAACTTTTTCATAAAATTATAAAAAGAATCTAAAATTTATTAATTTATTTGTTATTTCTAATAACATGTCATTTAAAAAAAAAAACTACATTTTTTTTTCAAGACACATTAGCATTCTCTAACAAAATTAGGTATTCAGTCTCATTGACATTTTACATTAAAAAAAAAATCAGACATCGGCCAAACACTATCAAAGTTTATTGTGGTTTTGAAACTATATATATTGAAAAATTTTCAAGTGTGCTGTTATATCGGTGTTTCAGTGATTTTTAACCGTTGATCTTAATTATAAAAAATATATATAATATATATAATTAAGATCAACGATTAAAAATTACTGATACACCGATATAACAGTACACTTGAAAATCTTCCTATAATATATTTTCTATTTTTACTTTTGCTCTACGTACACAATATATAACTCTTTGTATCTCTTCTGATTTTACAGCTTTTCTCTTAATCAATACTATTCAGATTCAGAATCATTATGCCATCACTCTCTATTATTATTATTATTATTATTGCTCTCTTTCTTGTTCTTTGCCTCTGCTAAACCAGAAAAGTTACATTATTCTTATCAAAAAGCTGTTACTTCTGTATGTATTAAAAAGAAAATTAAACGACTAGAAACTTTGTAAAATTTATTAGAGATATAATTATTTATGTTATATTATTTTATCCATTTGAGTTTTTTAAAAAAATAGTTTCATAACATAATATTAAAATTTTATATTTCAAAAATTTAGGTATAAAAGTGGTATTTTTTCTGTCTAGATTTTTCTAGTCTCAAAATAAATTTTTATCTATTTTTTTCAAAAATAAAAAATAAAAAATCAATTCATATTACTTGTGGGCTTATGCATGCTTAGCCTAAATAGGTTGGCTGGCCCCGTTTGACAGGA
>NC_029792.2:15969261-15995184 GCF_000816755.2 Arachis ipaensis
TTATACAGTGATTGACTAGTGACTAACTTTCTATATACACATAACATAATTACATATAAAATAATTCACAAATATTATCTAGCAATTTATTAATAATACCATAAGTTTATTTTTTAAAGTCCCACATTCATTAAAAAGAAAAAACAAATATGCTTTACAAAGATGTGAATACTTCTCTTTTAAAAGCACATTTTAATAGGTAAGTATAAGAAATTCTGTTATCATTTCTACCATAAAAAAATAAAATTATGAGAATCAAAATGTCAAATCGGTCAACATCCACAAATGAATTGACTTGAATGTTAGGTATTTCAACATCATCTTGAGCATTATATTAATTAAGAGATGTCAACTTTGCACTAGGCACACACAAAAACAACAAAATTACTACAATGGAACTTGTTCTATCATCAATTCTAGAGAAATTGCAACACCAACAAAATTCAACACTCTCTACCATATGTTTCATAATCATAAGTATCTTGTGTATTGTTAAGTTCACAAGAAGAAACAACAAGATCAATAACCTTCCACCATCTCCACCAAAGCTACCATTAATTGGAAACCTTCATCAACTAGGAACACTTCCACACCAATCTTTAAAGGCACTTTCTAAAAGATATGGCCCTCTTTTGTTGCTTCAATTAGGGCAAACTCAAGCCCTAGTTGTCTCTTCAGCAGAACTTCTTGAAGAAATAGCAAAATCACATGATGTTGTTTTCTCCAATAGAGCAAACAACAAAGCTGCTAAGGGTTTTCTTCTATCAATGCAAGGAGGTTGGTTTTGCACCCTATGGAGAGGAATGGAGAAAAAAGAGGAAGCTCTGTGTTCTTGAGCTTCTAAGCACAAATAGGGTAAGAGTTATGATACACAAAAACTTCATTCTTATTCAAAATATATTTATAATTATTTTATTTTATTTATACTTTATTTGTTACATATAAGAGAAACAAAAGAATATTTTGGTAATGTTATCACATCACTTTTTTCAAAAACTTAAGCGGATAAGAAGATACATATAAATAGTTATCTCTTTAAGACGCCTCTTTAGATATGAATCTCTTTTGAGTTTGCGTGAGTTTTGTTGCATAGGCTTTTTTTTTTATTGGTCTTATGCTAATTTTTTTTTTTCTAACAAGGACTGAACTCTAGACTTTTAGGTCATAGAAGCTCTCACATTATATCATAAAATTACTTTTTTAAAAGTCTAAGTTAATAGAAAAAAACATATAAATGAATATATTTCTATCACGTCATTTCACGCAAGAGTCTCTTTTTTTATTTATGTGAACTTTGACATAGATTTTTTTTAGATCATATAAATTTTGATACTGTGATATCACAAACATAAAATTACCTCTCTAAAAAATTTAAATTAATAAAAAAATACATAAACAATTATATTTTTAATACGTCCATATAAATTTTTTATTAAGATGTGTGTCAATTTTTTATATAAACTCTTTTTTTTTGCTTTATTAGTGTTATAATTTTTTTATTTTTAAAGTTAATAAGATCTTCTTATTTAAATTCGTATTTGTCAAACATAGGTAAGGTCCTTTCAACCCATTAGAGAAAATGAAGTATCAATGATGATTAACTCCGTATATGAAACTTGTGCAAAAGGGTTGTCAGTGAATCTATCTAAGATGATTGTTGCAACATCAACAAACATATCTAGTAGGTGCATTTTCGGGCTAAGGTTCGAAACCAGTGATGATGGTAGAAAAAGCATTACTAAGGTTGTGAGAAAGATGATGTCACAATTAACAACACTTGGGGTTGGAGATTTGTTCCCTTCATTGGATTGGTGGGTTGATGTTCTTACAGGTTTCATGTCAAGATTAAAAGTTACTTTTGCTGAATTAGATGCGTTTTTAGAAGAGGTTATTGAAGAGCATAAGAGAAAGAAAAATTGTGATGATAATAATAAAGATTTCGTTGATGTACTTCTTCAACTTCAAGAGAGGGACATGCTTGAGTTTGAGCTCAATGGAGATACCATGAAATCACTCCTCTTGGTTTGGTTTCAATTCTCTCTTTCTTTTATTACCATATATGTATATATAAAAGTTTAAAGTAATCACTTTTTGAGTAAATATTATTATTTGTTTATAAGTATGTAGAAAATTTTTTATTATATATAGAATCTTGGCAAGGATTCCACCGCTTTGACAAAAGAATAAATGAATATTTGTATTTTGAAAGATGAAACGCTGACATATGTATTCACACTAAATCGAAACTAAATTTGTACACATACAAGATGTTCTCCGCGTGACAAAAGTACCCTGTTTTTGGAGGATTGAAGTGTCACGTAGGGTACTTTTGTCACACAAAAAATATTTTGTGTGGGTACAAATTTAACTTCGATCTAATATAGATACATATATTAGTGTTTTCATCTTTTATGGATACAAATGGTCATTTATTCGACATAATAATAAATACATTTGGACAAAATAATAAAATCCTTACCGTCCATGATTTATGTGCTCCCCATCCCCCACAAATGAAATTATTTCTCATTCTAACATATTGTCTTTTTCCAAAATATGTTATCATTTTTCTTACAGAACAATAATTATTAGATAAAAATAAAGTATGTATTAAGCACAGTTTAATTTGATACACTATCAATGTAAGAGGTTTTGTTGGGGGAAGTGACACTGTTTCAACAACTATTGAATGGGGCTTTGCAGAACTTGCTAATAATCCAAAGATCATGAAGAAAGTACAAGAAGAGGTAAGAAGAATTGTGGGTGGAAAATCCATAATAGAGGAAAGTGATCTAAATCAAATGAACTACATGAAGTGTGTAATCAAAGAAACTCTTAGATTACATCCACCAGGTCCACTTTTGATTCCAAGAGAAACAGCAAATAGTGTGGAAATAAAAGGATACCACATTCCCAAAAAAGTAACCGTATATATAAATTCATATGCAATTCATAGAGATCCTAAATTATGGGACAATGCTGAAGAGTTTATTCCTGAAAGATTTGAAGGTAACCAACAAGTTGATTATAAGGTAATAGATTTTCAATTGATCCCATTTGGTTTTGGGAGGAGGGGTTGTCCTGGAATTTCATTTGGGGTTGCTTCTGTTGAGTATATGATGGCTAATCTTCTCTATTGGTTTGATTGGAAGGTTCCTAATAATAATAAAAGTGCATTGATAGATATGAGTGAGTTTAATGGGTTGAGCGTTACCAAGAAACAACCACTTTATTTGGAGCCAATGCCTTACTTAATTTGTTAAGGGTGGAAAGGAATTCAGGTGTGTTATTGGCAATATCAAAAATTCTTATTTGATAATATATATGTTTTCTCTGTTGTGTTAGTATTTTATTTGCTTTGTTTTCTATTTTTGTATTTATAAGCACTTTGTGCTATGAACCTTCTTCCACTTGTAGCAAGAGCTTTTATCAAGTTTCTGCGAGAAAAAAGCTTGTAAATAAAACTTGATATATTATTATTATTATTATTATTATTATTATTTAAATTTTATTACCAAATTACCCCTAACTAAAAAAATCATAAAATAATAATAAAAAAAACGGACGAGAGGGAGAAAGAACGGGGAAGGGAAGAAGAAGAAGAGAGAAAGAAGGGGAAATGGAGGCAGCTCGCTCCCACTCTGGCGTGGTCTTCTCCCCCAGTTTCTCTCTCTGTCTTCGTCGTCCTTCTTATTGGTAAACTCAACGGCGGCGGTTTGGCAACAGCGTTAAAAACTCGGCAATGGCGCAGTGGTTTTTGCAACGGTAAAAAACTGTTGCCGTAGATTGAAAAACCATTCCTAAAACTTTAGGCAACGCTTTGACAAAGATTTTTGACCTGTGGTATATGCGGCCATTACCAATGTTCAAAGGCAACGGTTTTTTTACCTAAGGCAACGGTCAGTAACCTCATCAGTAATTTTCATAAATTTAATATTTCCCATATACCTCGGGAGCAAAATAACAGAGCGGACATCCTCTCAAAATTAGCAACAACAAGAAGTCAAACCAAAATACCTATACTATCTCAATTAACACTAGACGAACCCAGTGTTATGCTAACAACAATTTCGAGTGTCTTGCAAGAAGACAAATGGAGATCACCTCTCATAACTTACTTGAAAACAGGTATCGTACCAAACAACATCCAAAATCCACGAAAATTCAAAAGAAGAGCAAGCTTCTACACCACACTCGAAACCGAGTTATACAAAAGAGGATTTACAAGACCTCTCCTACGATGTATAAGCACGACAGAAGCTAAATTGACAATAGATAAAGTCTATGAAGGAGCCTGTGGCACACACATCAGAGGCCGAAGCTTAGCCGCCAAAATTCTTCGGGCTGGTTACTACTAGCCGACACTAAAACAGACTGCATGAATAAAGTCAAATACTGCGATCAATGCCAACGTCACGCACCAAACATTCATAACCCAGCCGAGCAGTTACATACATCCGAGACATATTGGCCGTTCAACAAGTGGGGGCTAGATATCCTCTGACCATTTTCCCCCGCTCCAGGCCTGGTTAAATTTCTAATTATCGCTATAGATTACTTTACCAAATGGATAGAGGCTACACCATTGGCAAAAATCACTTCTGAAAAAATGATCTCCTTTGTATGGAAAAACATACTATGCCGCTTTGGTATTCCTCAATTCATTATTACTGATAACGGCAGACAATTTATAGATCAAAAGTTCACAAATTTCTTGCAAAATTTTAAAATAATCCAACAATTTTCTTCTGTTGAACATCCACAAACTAATGGTCTAGCCGAAGCCGCCAATAAGATTATTTTGCAGGCCTTAAAAAGAAACTAGAAGATTCAAAGGGAGAATGGGCCGAGCTTATCCCTGAAGTAATGTGGAGCTACAACACAACCGAACAATCATCAACAAAAGAAACACCTTTCAGGCTAGTATACGGATGCGACGCCATGATACCAATCGAAGTATCCATACAAAGTAACAGAACCACAAACGCAAGCGAAAGCGACGATGCCTAGAAAAGAAAAGCCGAGCTCAACCTCATAGAGGAAGATCGAGACAAATCAGCACTTCAGCAATTAGCAACAAATCGAGCTATAGCTCAAAAATACAATAAGAAGATCAAACCGAGGATATTCTCGGAAGGGGACCTCGTACTCAGAAAGGTCGAAGACATACGAAAACCACAAGGACATGGAAAACTAGGTGCAAACTGGGAAGGACCATTCAAAGTATACAAAGTCATCGGCAAGGGGCATACAAAATACAAAAGTTTGATGGAACTATCTTACCAAACACATGGAACATATTCTCTCTGAAATTGTATTTCAGTTAGTCTATAAGTCGGACTCGGTGATGCACTCTTTTTTCTACTACCAGATTTTTTCCTAAGGAGGGTTTTGCTGGAGAGGTTTTAATGAGGCATACCACCTCGCACTTTTTCAAACAATTATATTACAACCTAAAAATCTACCCCTATCATCCCCCTTTGCGCAACTAAATTCAAGCAAATAATATCGACTCCCGAAGCATTTGAGCGTATCTATCGAAAAATGCAACAACTATTGAATATGCCAATCAAACACTTTTCTAATACTACAACTTAGAACAAGCACAGCCAAACAATAACAAACCCAAACAACACTAACAGCACCACAATTTTCCTTGCTAAAAACTCCAATTCAAACCAAATAACACAAAACATTCACGAGCAATAAGGCGACACCCTAAACGAACAATCCAAGGCAAGCTTATAACAAGATAAACCCTCGCACGAGGAAACAGCATAATTAATTGTTCAAAAGTAGTCAAATATGTGCTGCATATGCACAAAAGCAAAACACAAATTGTCCAGAAAACACCAAAAAACAACCACTAATATATTACAAAGCTAAGCACCAGGATTCTCGCCGTTACCCTCGACATCATCATCATCCTCAACCAGCTCGCCTCCGACAATCACCTTACAGGGATCCATCCTCGACAAATTAGCATCAGGTACCAGAAACTTCGCCTGCTCAACAGCTCTTTCAAATCCGGCCGCAAACATTTCCAAGCCATGATTTTCCTTCTCATCCTTAGCTTGTTTCTTTTCAACCCCAAGCACAACCAACCTAGCTTCAAGAGACGCTTTCTCCTCAAAGGATTTCTTCAAAGACGTTTCGGCAGCACCGAGCTTCTCCCTAACCGATTCACCAGATCAAAAGCATCACGAAGTTTACCACTTTTCTCCACATTCTCTCGCATAAGCTGATCCATTGCAGCTTTGTCAAAAATAGCCCTGGAACGTTTCAACTCCTCGGTCCGACCAACACACATCAAGCGAGCACCAATAACCTAAACACAGAAAGCACGTCAAAAACAAATACACACAAACGAATAAACAATTCATTGCAAAACACACTTGCAAATACTGGGCCACTCCAACGTCCTCAACATCATGAATGAACTTAACGTCAGAAGGACTCTGAACATGCTCATCGGCCATCATAGTAAAAAGGAAGTGTTCACTCCATAAAGATGTCAAATCATCATCCCCTCTATAACTATGCAACACTTTCTGGTTTTCAGTAAACTTTTTAACCTAATCCAAGTTAATCTCCCCTTCTGTTTCCTCCTCGACCACATTCTTACTCTTCTTCACCTCACCCCTTTTCCTCTTAAAGCTAACCTTCTTGGGAGACGGCTGATTAACCTCAGCACCTTTCTCCGCTATAACTTGACTAGTTAAGCCTTGCTTCTCGACGTTCTTCTTTCGGAAAAAAGCTTGCAAGCTGGATGAAGTCACCTTCGGAGCCTTTTCAACTGCAAATACAGACATAGAAATCAATACCTATAAACAACCACACACAAAATAACCAAACAGAGCAGTTACCTATATATCCATCCAAGGCATCCCTATCCACTTCCAACTCAAGGAGCTCAACAACAGACAGTAAACCCAAAGATGAAATACGATTAACTAAAAACTCCACGATCATTTCATTCCCATACTCCATTCCATCCATCTCAAGTATCTGCCTAGGTCTCGGAACCCAGTACAAAGGGAACCTCTCCACAAACATTCATCAACAAACCAAGGATATTCACCCTCTACAACACCTATCTTCAAAAACATAGACTTAAACCCCTTATAGGAAGATCTATATAAACTAAAAATAGCATGACCCAGAACACTGATAAGATTCAACCAACAACCTCGCCTAACCCCTTTACACTGAAATAATGCAAAGAAGACTTCCAGCGAAGGCTCAACTTCTAAAAATCCCATCAGAATTTGAAAAGTCCTAACGAATGCCCATGAGTTAGGTTGCAACTGCGACGGTGTGCAATTAAGCTGCATCAACACGCCACACTCAAACTCGGAGAAAGGGAATCTCACACCTAAGTCCACAAAAATACAGCTATACATAAAAAAGAACTCAAATCCCTCCCCGTGATGAAAAACTCGATCGTCAGCACTACATGGAAGAAACCTAAGCTTCACATCACTACCCTCTCTAACCCATGAAGAAGCCAAGCCTAATTGTGCAATACTATGCTCGTCATCAAAAACAGAAACATACTCCTTTACTGACTCCGCCACCCACGCGAAAGGATTCAGCGGGTCCCAAACCCACACATCCTCAACATGCTTCACATCTATTTTCACATCTGTCCCTATCTCTACCTTCTTTACTTTTTCCATTCCGAAAGCAACATACAGTACACAAAAAAATGAAAGAAAAGAAAGAGACAAAAAGAGAAGAACAACTAACCTTTACTCATCTTCTGCAAACACAGGAGAAAGAAAAACAAAACCCCAAACAACTGGATACACTAAGAATCCGAAACCACCCACCAGCCCACTACCCTTCCCACAAGCGTTACAGATTCCGGAGCAAACCCCAACCGTTCAAAATGCAAACCAAAACAATTAATCAACGGTCAGATTTCAACAATCACTTCAATCCCCAACACGCATTAAATGCAGCTTTCTTTTCCAGAAACTCTCTCTCCTAAAAAACATTCCCCGCGAAAATTCAAAACAAAATCCATCACATTTTCAAACCTTTCAATAAACAAGTTAAGCTTGGGGGCTCCGAGTTATAGCTCGGCACAACAAAACGAACTATAACCTAAAACCGCCACAAATCCCAGTTCTGAGTTATAACCCACGAGTAAAAGCTTAACCTGTTCATGACTCAAAAACAGGTCAACTTTGGGGGCTATGATCCGTTAGACTAAAACAACTAATACCAATAAACTCGGGACCTGAGTCAGCACACAATCCTTCCACAAATCTCTCCTCAAACCACCAAAACACCGAAAGTCAGGCCACCAACAAAGACCCCATCCAATTTGGTAACAAACAGATACGCATAACTGCCTTCAGCGAACCCCATTATATACAAATGACTCACTCAGTCATAGGTATGTAATTCACTCTGAATATTATCTCTATTACTCACACTCATACTTACTTGAACGTTGGAGTCCTTTTGCAGGTATCCAATGCCGCCTCCCCGCAAGAAGACGACGTTCCACTCCCTTTGCTCCAAGGAAAGCCAGTTCAAATTTCACGAGAACGAGCTATACCTCAGAGTTCACTTTCACACAGGAACAATAATAATTAATAAATATTAAATAAGATATATTTTGATTTTTGTTTGTCATCCTAAATTATCTGAATAGATTGGGATCGAAATCCTAAGAGACAATCCTAGGAAAATACATAATCACTTAAATGAAGATACATGCATTAGTTCGCAGTCATAAATACAGAAAGAAGAAGAAAAAGTAGGGTTACATGTATAATTACATTATATTCTTTCTTAAGTCTATAAATAGTTAAATACATCTCAAATTACCAAGTTATTTTCATTCTTAATCATGTCACTTTATACACGAGGAAAATGTCTGGATCATCATCATCAATCTGTACGTATAATGGAATTAGCGGTGCCTCAACCGTTTCATTCAACCGTGACAATACTTCCAAATACACTATCAAATTTGATGGAAAAAGAATTGAAACCACAGTCACTGACAAAGCCACCATTGTAGATCAATGGGTTCAAGATATCAATGTTCTATATGAAGTAAATTCATCCGTTATCGTTGCCTTAGATATTAAATGGAAACCAACTAGGGTTCAATATTTGAGCAACAAATCCGCAACATTACATCTTTGCATTGATGACAAGTGCCTTATCTTGCAACTCTTCCATGTTGGCAATTTGCCCATTTCTCTCAAGAACTTTCTCATGAACCCTAATTTCTTTTTTGTGGGGGTTGAGGTTTCCCAAAAAATCTCTAAGATTAATGATGAGTATGGTCTCAATTGCGGCGGTGTGCATGCAGATGTTAAGGAGCTTGCTATGGAAAAGTGGCCTGGCCGGTATCTCCAGTTGATATTGAAGGATCTCGCTAAGGATGTGCTTGGTTTGAGTATAAAGAATCCTAAGCTTGTGAGTTTGAGCAATTGGGAAGTTAGGGTTTTGAGCATTGAGCAAGTTGAGTATGTATGCATTGATGCCTATGTTTCTTACAAGATTGGTCAGATGCTTCTCAGGGATGAATGATCACTTGATCTTGATGATGCATGTTTAATTAGTTTTTGCTATTGCATATATATTTGTCAGAGCAAATGGAAATCTAGGGTTTTGAGCATTGAACAAGTTGAGTATATATGCTTGCATTGATGCCTATAGTTCTTACAAGATTGGTCACAAGCTTCTCAAGAATGGTTGATTCATGATGCATGTGTGTGTTAGTTTGTGGTGTTGTTGGGTTAGTTCTTGTTTAGGTAGTTCATGTGGCTCTTAATCTTAGTTATTAATTATTAATGGAGTGATGAAGAAAAATGGTAGTTGGTTTTAGTTGTTTTTTTAGTTAACTAGTTAATTTGTATCGTTGTAGGTTGGTCTTGTTCCTTCTAGAGTAGTTCTAGCTAGCTAGGTTAATTAAGGGTTTAATACTTTAATGTTTTGAGAGTGATTATGGTATTAGTTATTATAATTAAGTACTTGGAGTAATATATAATTTTGGAGACATTAGAATTTAAATTTTCTAAATTTTGAATTTTCACTTTAAAATGGTAAATCCTCTAAAGTGCGATCTCTTACCTTTAAATAATTTCTTTCTCATATTTTTTCTTAGTTCTACATATGAAATAAACGATGAAAGATCATACTTTATCTTCTAAAGTAAAATTCAAAATTTAAAAGATCCAAATCCTTTCCGCTATATACTATACTGATAAGCAGATAAAAATAATTTATTAGCTATGACTAAATTAAATTTAAAACATAATCCCAAATGAATGTGTGAATCCTATATCTAATGATACAAAAAGTCTAAAATATTGTAACTGCTTCAACACAACCACGAAGAAGATCATGTAATCCATGAATGAAAGACAAGCTCAAATGTTGTTTCATATTTTTTACCTAAATCATACACCAACTTGATTGCCATATATACTTCAACGTCCAATGCCAATTAACTGGAGCTATAACAGCAAACAATTGAGATCATACTCATTTCTAATTTTAGAAATATCATCACCAACCTCGACCCCCCACAAAAGTGAAATTAGGGTTCATGAGGAAGTTCTTGAAAGAAAGTGTGAAATTGTCAATGTAGAAGAGTTGCAAGATTAGGCATTTGTCATTAATGCAAAGTTGCAATGTTGCGAATTTGTTGTTGTCCATGTAGTGAGAATAATTTGGCCTCCATTCAACATCTAATCCAACAACTACGGTTGATTTTCCAGCATAAAGCACATTGATTTCTTCAATCCATTGATCTACAACAATGGCTTTGTTTGTAACCGTTGTTTCAATTGCTTTTCCACCAAAGTTGATTGTGTATTTGGAAGCACCACTATTATTATTACTACTACGTACTATTGCCAAATTTATGGATCCTTGATGATGATCTATACATTTTTCTTATGTAAAAGAAAATGATGAGACAGAGTTTGGTAGATCAAACTAGCTAGAATGAATGTGATTTGCAACCGAGTATTCATCAAGTTGAAAGTCCAATGAACGTTTACACTAAAATAAGTCACTAATGTATTTGTGTATAAATACATGTATAGTTTAATTTATTTTTAATGTGTATTTGTATTTCAACATGTATTTTATATTGATAGCTGACTTAGTGGCTAATTTTAGTATGAGTCCTGCTAGGGAGCCAATGGCTTATTTGTACAATTTTGACAATGGGCTATACGAGTTATAAAATGAACATCACCCATAATATTTAGAATAACCATCCGGGTACTAGGGATAATAAACATCTCATGTCATAAAACCATTCATCCCAAAAGCTTAAGCTGATTTTAGGTTCACCAAAGATCAAACTCTTGACCTTTCGGATCTAGAACTTTAATACCATGTCATGATACCACTCATCCTAGAGGTTTACGCTAATAGAAAAAAGTAACACTAATTGTTATATCTCTAATACTCCCTAAACCTCCATTGTACATATTGTACAAATATTCTATTGACTCTCCATACTTTCCCTTTTAGTATACACGTAGTATAACCCTTAATAGTGAATATATCGATGGTCATTTAATAAGTAATGATGCATTTTTTTAGGATGGACTTTTATGTTCCCAATTTCATTGTTATGCCAATTTACGAAGCATGGAACACTAAAATGATACAAAAATAGAAAATTACGTTTACTAGATAAGATATAAATAAAAATAGTGTCTAAAGACATTAAATTAAATTCTGATAATAAAAAATGTCTTATTTTTAAATTTTTTTATTATTTTTTAAAATTTTTTATATTTATATTTTTTATTATTTTTTCAAATATTTTAAATTAAAAAATAAAAATAAATTAAATTTTTATAATTTATTCTAATTTATCACTAGATAAAATATAAAAATATTAATTTTTGTATCTTTATTTTTTATATTTTATTCTCAAGGTATTGTTATACCATTTTAAAAATTCAAGGAAAAACAATCCATGAATTACCGTGAGTCATAGGGAAATCAACTTTGGGAGACTAAATAAAATGGGGATGCTCCCATAAAGACCTATAAAACGTCCTTCTGTAAAGACGTTTACGTATCGCATTTTAGATTAGATTGTGTAATTCGATCTGATCAAATCGAGTCTAATAATTTTAATACAGATAATTGAGTTTATTATTATTGCTATAATAAATGGATTTTATTCTAATTTATTAAAAAATAAATTATTAACCAGTTTAATAAAGATATCCAATAATAACATCACAGATGTAAACGTCTTTAAAAAAATTATTTTTAGTATTTTTATTAAAATGGTCTTCAAATAAAATATTTTGAAAAGTCAACATAAAATGGGAGCGCAACTTTAATAACCAACATAAATATTAACTCCAAAGTAAATTGTTCATAAGTATATAAAGTATGCATTATGCACTTGCACTAAGCAAATTATTAAAAATATTTTTATTTAAGGTAAATTTAATCTTCAAAATTCCTTTTACTAATTAGTGTCTTTGATCTGAAATAATTGTCTATCTTTTAAATTTGATTAGATTGCAAATAAGTGTCCATTTACAATAATTAGACAGTTTCGTCAAAATTTTTTCGTTAGTAATCTGTTAAGGAAAGACTTTAAAAAAATATGTACATTTTTTTTTAGTTTTGTTTTTGCTTTGTTTATATATTAAAATAAAATGATGCTATTTAGTATTGTATCTAATGTGATAGGTCAGAATTAAATCAATGTGCTCACTCAATACTAATACCAAAAAATAATTTCAAAACCAATATGATGTCTGAAAAAATTTAAAAGATTAGCATAATAAACCCTTAAGTAACATATAGAAGGAACAAGACTAACCTACTAATAAAACATTCAAAGACTTGTACTAAGAACCAAAACTAGGTTCTATAAAATAAAAAAAAAAAACCCAAAACTAGGTAAGTAAGATTAAAAACAACACAAATTAAATAAACAAGAACTAATAACCCAATAACACCAAAAGCCATAAACATGCATCATCATGATCAACAATCCCTGAGAAGCTTGTGACCAAGCTTCCAAGAAACATAGGCATCAATGCATGCATACTCAACTTGCTCAATGCTCAAAACTCTAACATCCCAATTATTCAAACTCACAAGCTTAGGCTTCTTCATACTCAAACCAAGCAGACCGCTACATAGATCCTCCAGCTCATTCCACCGGTCAGGCCATTTTTGCATGGCAAGTTCCTTAATATCGGCATGAACAATATCCCAACTGAGACCACCATACTCATCATGAATCCTAGAAATATTTATAGCAACCAAAATACCCACAAAAAAGAAATTAGGGTTCACAAAAAAGTTCTTGAGAGAAAGAGGCAATTCGCCAATGTAGAGAAGTTGAACGATAAGGCACTTCGAATCAACGCAAAGATGCAATGTTGCGGATCTGTTCTTCCTTGCAGACCGTTCAACATTTAGGCCAACGATAACGGATTCGTTTGGTGGATATAGAACATTGATGCCTTGAACCCATTGATCTACAACGGTGGCTTTGTCAGTCACTGTTGTTTCAATTTGTTTCCAATCAAAGTTGACAGTGTACTTCGAAGTGTCGGTGCTAAAGGAAACGATTGAAGCACCGCTGATTCCTTTGTAATTACGCATTGTTGATGATCCGAACATTTTTCTGATGTAAAAGAAAAACTAGAGAAAACAAGAAGATATATGAGGAGTTTGTTGTGATAAACACAAAGGATATGGATGCCCATTAATATTATGGGTGACTCAGTGTTTATTTTACCAAGAGAGAATTTACATTCAATAAAGGTTGAAAATTTGAACCCCATACATGTATAAATAGGGGGTATGATATGAGACAAGATACATAGCAATAACAATCAATAAAATCTCCTCTCTCCCTTTGTTCTCTACAAATAGTTTCTCTCTTTCTCTTTCTTTTGTTACTACTTATAAACATATGAATAATTTCTATTGAGCTAATTATATACTAGAGTCTTCTATTTACACATCTTTATTTTATATTTAGTATATCTTTTATATATTTTACAACACGTTATCAGCACGAGACTCTGATCAAATTTTAGAAAGACTCCAGGTAACAAATTTTTATTATGTTGAAGCTCTCTCATCTTAAATTTAATGTTCTTGATATATTTTGAAATAATTATTTAACATGGATATAGTTGCTGAAATCCATCTTGATTCAATGAATCTTAAAGATACCATTAAGGCTGAAAATAATGCATCCCAGAAGGATAAAACCAAGGCCATGATTTTCCTTCGTCTTCATCTTGACGAAGGATTGAAAAATAAATATCCCACATTAAAAGATCCTGCAGATCTGTGGAAAGACCTTGAAGAAAGGTACAATCATCAAAAGACGGTGATACTTCCTCAAGCCTGATATGTTAGAGAAAATTTTCTCGACCTTCCATGTCTCGAATGTTCTCCTGCAGCAGCAGTATTGAGAAAAAGAATTTAAAAATATTCTGAGTTAATTTCTTACTTTCTTGTTGCTGAACGCAACAATGAGTTACTTTTGAGAAATCATAAAGCGCACCCAGCTGGCGCCACCCCATTTCCTGAAGCAAATGCGGCAAATTATAACCCCAGAAGAGGTATATGGCAAGGCTATGGTAGCAAGAAAAATTATGGAAGGAAAATGAATTATGTTCACAAGAAAGGATCTCACCAGAAGTGGGATAAAGAAAGGAACAATGGGCAAAATAAATCAATTGAGGATAAATACTTCTGTTGTAGTGGAAAGGGCCATTGGTCACGTACCTGGCGTACCCCAAAGCACATAGTTGATCTTTATCAAGCATCCTTGAAAAAGGATGACAAAGAAAAGAAAACAAAATTTGTTTCAAATTATGAAAATTCTACCACTCATTATGATATGGCTAATTTCTTTAAAGATTCTGAAGGAAATATTGGCTATTTGATCAATGATGGAATAGTTTAATATGTGTGTTTGCTAAGTATTCATATGAATAATTTTACTGTGCATGTACTTTTACTCATTTTATTATTATTATTATTATTTGTTTTTGAAGAAAAATGGCAAGGACATATTCTGAAGATATTTGCCTTGCGGATAGTGCAAGTTCGCACACTATTCTTAAAAGTAATATATATTTTACCCATCTTGTGCCAAAAGAAGAAAACGTTAATACTATTATTGGCTCAGGCAATGTGATAGAAGGCTCCGGAAGAGCTATAATTTTGTTTCCTGGAGGAACAAAATTTATGATAAATAATGCACTATTGTCTACCAAGTCTCGAAGAAGCTTATTGAGCTTTAAAGATATTCGCCGAAATGGATATCATATTGAGACTATGAATGAGGAAAATCATGAGTACTTATGTATCACAACTCATGATTCAAATAAGAAAGTTATATTAGAAAGTTACCCTCACTCTCATCTGGGTTATATTATACAAAGATTAGTGCAATTGAATCACATGCCATTGTAAACTAGAAGTTTACTAGCCTAAATGAATTGATAACTTGGCATGATAGATTGGGTCATTCGGGAACAACCATGATGAGGAGAATTATTGAAAACTCCCATGGACATTCACTAAAGAACCAGAAGATTCTTAAATCTAGTAAATTTTGTTGTGCTGTATGTTCTCAAGGGAAGTTAATTTTAAGGCCATCACCAGTAAAGATTGGATTTGAGTCCCCTGAATTTCTAGAAAGGATTCAAGGTGATATATGTGGACCTATTCATCCACCATGTGGATCTTTTAGATATTTTATGGTTCTGATAGACGCATCTTCGAGATGGTCACATGTGTGCTTATTATCTTCTCGCAACCTGGCGTTTGCGAGATTATTGGCTCAAATTATTCGAATAAAAGCACAATTTTCAGAAAATCCAATTAAAGCAATTCGTCTTGATAATGCTAGTGAATTTACTTCCTAAGCTTTTGATGCTTATTGTATGGCTAATGGAATAAGTGTTGAACATCCAGTAGCTTATGTTCACACACAAAATGGGTTAGCAGAATCGCTTATTAAACGACTCTAATTAATTGCTAAACCCTTGCTTATGTGAACAAATCTTCCAACTTCGGTTTGGGGACATGCTATTTTACATGCCACAGCACTTATTCGTTTGAGGCCAACGAGTTACCATCAGTTCTCTCCTATGCAATTAGCCTTTGGCCAGCAGCCAAATGTTTCCCATTTAAGAATATTTGGGTGTGCGATATATGTTCCCATTGCACCACCTAATCGTACCAAAATGGGACCCCAAAAAAAATTAGGGATATATGTTGGATATGATTCTCCCTCTATAGTGAGGTATCTTGAAATACAAACTGGAGATGTATTTAAAGCCCGGTTTGCGGATTGTCATTTTAATGAATCAAAATTTCCAACATTAGGGGGAGAGAATAAACTTCTTGAAAAAGAACTTAATTGGAATGCATCATTGTTGATGCATTTAGATCCTCGATCAGGACAATGTGAACTAGAAGTTCAAAAGATTATACATTTGCAAAGAATAGCAAATGAATTGCCTGATGCATTTTCCGATACAAAGAGGATAACCAAATCTTATATACCAGCAGAAAATGCCTCAATTCGAATTGATGTCCCAGTAGGACAAGTAGCCACTGAAGCAAAATCATGCTAGAAGTGTGGCAGGGCGAAAAATGCCCCAATTCGAATTGATATCCCAGTAGGACAAATAGCCACTGAAGCAAATACACGCCAGAAGCGTGGCAGGCCTGTCAGTTCCAAAGATAAAAATCCTTGAAAGAGAAAAGAGGTAAATACTATTCTTGTTGAAAAAGACATAGTAAAGACACCTGCAGTTGTCCAAAATTCTGATATAGTTTTAATGCCAGAACTCAGGTACCTAAAAATTGTGAAAATGATGAGATCTCGATAAATTATGTCTTAACAGGAGAGAAATGGGACTGAAATAAGACAATTGTCAATGAAATATTTGCATATAATGTGGCATTGAATATCATGCATGAAATTAAGGATCTTGAGCCAAGATCAGTCGAAGAATATCGACAAAGGAATGATTGGCCAAAATGGAAAGAAGCCATGAAGGCTGAATTAGACTCACTTGCAAAATGTGAAGTCTTTGGACCTGTAGTCCGTACACCTGAAGATGTAAAACCTGTTGGATATCGATGGTATTTGTGAGAAAACGAAATGAGAAAAATGAAGTTGTGCGCTACAAAACCCGACTTGTGGCACAAGGTTTTTCACAAAGGCCCGGTATATATTATGAAGAAACGTATTCCCCTGTAGTGGATGTGATAACATTGCGTTATTTGGTCAGTTTATCTGCATATCATAAACTGCATATGCATTTAATGGATGTGGCAATAGCCTATTTGTACGGCTCATTAGATCGGGATATTTATATGAAAGTCCCTGAAGGACTAAAGATATCTAAACCATCCAGTGAATATTCGCAAGGGTTATACTCAGTTAAATTGCAAAGATCTTTATATGGTCTAAAGCAATCTGGACGAATGTGGTATAATCGTCTTACTGTGTATTTGGCCAAAAACGGATTCAAGAATGATGATATCTGTCCATGTGTTTTCATAAAGAAAATCGCATCTGGATTCATTATAATTGCTGTGTATTTTGATGATTTAAATATCATTGGGACTCCTGAAGAGATTCCAACAATTATAAAAACTCTGAAAGAAGAGTTTGAGATGAAAGATCTTGGAAGGACTAAATTTTGTCTCGACCTGCAGATCAAGCATACAAAAAATGGGATCTTTATTCATCAAGCGACATACACAGAAAAGATCTTGAAAAGATTTTATATGGATAAGTCACATCCTTTGAGTACCCCAATGATCGTAAGATCTTTGGATGTGGAAAAGGATCAACTCCGTCCTAAAGAAGAGAATGAAGATATCCTTGGTCCTGAAGTACCATATCTTAGTGCCATTAGAGCGCTAATGTATCTTGCTAATAATACGTGACCTGACATATCATTTGCTGTGAATTTACTAGCAAGATATAGTTCCTCTCCAACCAGAAGACATTGGAGTGGAATCAAACAGATCTTTCGATATCTTCATGGAACGGTTGATATGGGATTGTTTTATCCCTATGGATCCAAGTTACAATGAGTTGGCTATGCAGATGCTGGATATCTGTCTGATCCACATAAAGGGAGATCTCAAACAGGATACCTATTCACATATGGTGGTATAGCTATATCATGGAGGTCCACGAAACAGACGATAGGAGCAACCTCCTCTAATCATGCTGAAATACTAGCGATTCACGAAGCTAGTCGCGAGTGTTTTTGGCTGAGGAGTCTGATTCAATATATTCTGTCATCATGTGGACTAATTGATCATAAGATAGCTCCAACTGTCCTGTTTGAAGATAATACAGCATGCATTGCTCAGCTTAAAAGCGGATACATCAAAAGTGATAGAATAAAGCATATTTCTCCCAAATTCTTCTTCACTCATGATCTTCAAAATCAAGGGATAATTGATATCCAACAGATCCGCTCAAGTGACAATCTGGCAGATTTATTTACAAAGTCACTCCCAAAATCCTCCTTTGAAAGATTGGTACATGAGATTGGGATGCACCGATTTCGAGACATCAACTGATGTTGACAAGAGGGGGAGACTGTACTCTTTTTTCCTTGGTCAGGTTTTTTTCCCATTGGGTTTTTCTTGACAAGGTTTTTAATGAGGCAGTCCCTAAAGGATGTTGTACTCTTTTTTCTTCACTAAGATTTTTTTCCACTGGGTTTTTCTTTAGTAAGGTTTTAACGAGGCAATAATCCTAAATGGTCATCCAAGGGGGAGTGTTGTGATAAACACAAAGGATATGGATGCCCATTAATATCATGGGTGACTCAGTGTTTATGTTACCAAGAGAGAATTTACATTCAATGAAGGTTGAAAATTTGAACCACATACATGTATAAATAGGGGGTATGATACGAGACAAGATACATAACAATAACAATCAATAAAATCTCCTCTCTCCTTTTATTCTCTACAAATAGTTTTTTTCTTTTTCTTTCTTTTGTTACTATTTATAAATATATGAATAATTTCTATTGAGCTAATTATATACTAGAGTCTTTTATTTACACATCTTTATTTTGTATTTAGTATATCTTTTATTTATTTTACAACAGAGTTTAATTATTTGGTGGGGATTAAACAACAAAAATAATTTGGCAACCAACTTGGGATTAATTCCTTTTGTTTTTAACTTTTTATGACCGAGAATGAATGTATCTTCATTTAAGTGATGGTGTATTTTTCTATGATAGACTCTTACTGTTCCGAGCTTTTTTGGCAAAGCCAATGCAACTTTATATCATTTTGAAAAATGTTAGGTGGTATTAGAATTTATTATTTTTTATTTTTACTTAATTATTAAGTGGTATCCGGATCGTAGATCAACCTTAGAGAACATACCGGCTCCTTGTAACTGGTCCATTAGGTCATCAATCCTTGGCAACGGATATTTGTTCTTCATAGTAACCTTATTCAGCTGCCGATAATCAATACATAAGCGCATACTCCCGTCTTTTTTCTTCACCAGTAACACTGGCGCTCCCCACAGAGAAACACTCGGCCAAATAAAGTTTTTACCCAACAGATCTTCTAGCTGAGACTTCAGCTCGGCCATTTGTAGAGTTGACATCTTATAAGGAGCACTCGAGATTAGACCGGCTCCAAGCACCAACTCAATAGTGAATTCAACCTCTCGGTTAGGTGAACATTTGTCAATATCATCCGAAAACACCTCTGGGAACTCACACACAACTGAAATTTGCTCCAAGCTTTGATCATCACCTGAAACACCCGCGGTTAACAACATAATACCCGACATTCAGCCCATGAATAATTCACCATCATAGAATTCAAGTAATAGCTATTCGCCACAACCGGCCCTTCTGTGTCTTCCGGCATAAAGCATACTGATTTTTCAGAACAGTTGAGCAGAACATGGTTCTTGGATAACCAGTCCAACCCCAGAATGAGGTCAAGACCAGTCATCGGCAGACAAAACAAATCATGCATGAATTCACGCTGTTGTATGCGAAACGGAACTTGTGGACATCCTAACCTAGTCACCACAACCTCATGGGTAGCATTATACACCTTCAAATCATAACCCAAGACCACTATCTTCAATCCTAATTCATCAGCCTTCTCAAATGCAATAAACGAATGTGTTGCTCCAGAATCAAATAAGGCAATTAAAATTTTACCGGCCATCTCATAGTTACTTCTAATCAGTGTCTCTGACCCCTCAGTACCTGCTGCGGAAGTAGTATACACTCTTCCCGGCTGCTGCACTCTACCTGTCTCATACTTCTTCTTCTCTGGGTAATTATTGGCCAAGTGTCCAGGCTGTCCACAAAAATAGCATACTCCAGTCCCAAACCTGTACGGAACTCCTGGATAATACTTCCCACATATGTGACAGCTCAAATTCTGCTGTGGTTACTTTCCATACCATCTTCCTTGATTAGTATTAGTATTCAAGGGACAAAGCCATCACGCCTGAATTGTCTGCCCCTTGGTGCAAAATTCCTCCCTGGAGTCCTCTGGAAAGGCATTCTCATACTTCCCTTCTCTGCTGCAGCCTTTCTCACATACTCCTCAGCCACCCTACTCTTGTTCATGAGTTCAAAGAACACCCTGATCTCCATAGGTGCAATGAAACTTAGAATGTCGCTCCGAAGGCCTCCCTCATACTTGATACATTTCCACTCAGCAAAATCCTCAGGAGCTCATTGACAAATTGATATGACCATTATGACGGTTCGGAATTTCACACAAATAATTCCGTTGATAGTATAGTCCAAACCGACAATCGATCCTCAAATCAAATTTTAAAATTATTGGTTGTCACAAGTACAAACCTCAATAAAAATTAACCGAAATATTTAAACCTCGGGTCGTCTCAAAAGAAATTGCAATGAAGTGAATGATTATTGGCTATGGAGGAATAAGGGGGGTTTGATTGGTAAAAGGGCAAGAAAAGAAATGGCAAGAAAATAAAGAAAACAATTAAAGAAAGCAATTAATAAAGAGAGACATTCATGGCAAGGATTGAGAATATAAACTTTCCATCCTAGTCACTAATCATACAATGATTAACAAGAATTTATCTTATTTCGTCATCTCCAACAATGAAAGAAGGTATAACGTTATCTTCATATAGGGAGAAAGTCAAATAAGACTAGTTAATCTCAATCCAAAAGTCCTAATCAACTCACTAATTGAATTAGCAAGAGATTAGAGTCAATGAAAACAACACTAGCTAACAACTCTAGATCACCAACATAGGTTGGGTCTTAATGGCTCAAGATTTTCTAATTCCTCTTTCCAAGCCAAGAATACTCAAAAATCTAGTCTAACATCCTTCCAAGCATTTTGTCAAACACTTGGAAGGCATAAAAGAAAAGCAAGATAAAATGACAACAAGAATAAAATCTACCAACTACCAATTGCAAGGAAACAATAACAACAATAAAAGAACATCAAACATGAAATTGAATTAAATGAAATTCAAATCCAACAAACACTCATTAAAAAAATTTACTACTAACCAATACAAGAAATTAACAACAACAATTAAGGAGAGCACATTGACCATGAAATACCTCAAAATTGTATTAAAGAGAATGGAAATTAACAAGAGTTCATGACATAAAAATAACCAAAATGAGAAATTAACAAGAAAAAAGAGAAGAATTAAGACAATACAACAAGGAATTGTAGAGAAGACAAGATGAAAACAAGGAATTAAACCTAGATCTCGGAGAATTTGACCTAATCCTAACCTAATTCTAGAGAGAAGAGGGAGCTTCTCTCTCTAGAAACTAACTACATGCTTCCTAATCTACAACTAATTGCTCCCCCTTTGCCCAAGCTTGAATTCTGCATGAAATAGCCTTAGGAATGAGTTGGATTTGGGCTGGAAAGCTCAGAAATCGCCCCCAGCGAATTCACTTTAAGTGAGTCACGTGCCGAGCAACACGCGTGCGCGTGAACGACGCGTGCGCGTTGCTGGCTAAAACTCCCACTCACGCGTACGCGTGGGTGACGCATGCGCGTGGCTTGCAAATCTTCAACGCACGCGTACGCGTGGATGACGCGTGCGCGTGACCCTCAATTCTCCAAATGCTCATTTCTTCATGAATTCTCCACTTTGCATGCTTTTCTCTTCACTTCTTCCATCCAATACTTGCCTTATGAATCTGAAATCACTCAAGAAATATATCAAGACATCGAATGGAATTAAAGTGAATTAAATTTAGCTATTTTAAGTCCCAAAAAGTATGTTTTTACACTTAAGCACAAATCTAGGAAGAATTACAAAACCATGCTATTTCATTGAATAAATGTGAGAAAAGGTGATAAATCCCCTAAATTAAGCACAAGATAAACCACAAAATTGGGATTTATCAAATCTCCCCACACTTAAACTAAACATGTCCTCATGCTAAACTCAAGAAAGCAACAACGGATATCAACATTTATTCAATGCAAATTATCTAAATGCAACTATCTAAATGGATGCAACCACTTAGTCAAAATAAATCAATTCCCAAGAATACATATATAAGTACAAGGGCTAAAGCAATAGCAAAAAAGCAAACCCACAATTGAATTGAATTATTGAAAAGATTTTACAAACTTGCAAGAAAAGATGATCATGGGTGAAAACATGTAATTGAGCAATCGAACCCTCACCGGTTGTGTATCCGCTCTAATCAGTCAAGTGTATGGGGTTGATTCACTCAATTCTCCTCTAATCATGCTTTTCAAGATTTGTTTTTTATCTAACAATCAACAATTATTTCATGCATGCATACAAATATCATGAGGATTTATCCAAAGGTTGTAATGGGGCTAAGGTCAAGGTAAGAATGTATATTGTTAAGTGAGCTTGAAATTTGAATATTTGATTAACCTAAGCTTCCCATCTAACCTATGACAACCTATACAATTTAAATGCTAACCTAACTACCCATTCTTCACTTTTTTACACACTCATGCATTCTCTTTTTCATCACCACACATATGCATTGATTTTTATTGAACTTCACTTTGGGGCATTTTGTCCCTTTTTTATTGCATTTTTTTATTTCTTTTTTATTTCTATTTTTTCTATATTATTATTTTTTCTTTTGTTTTTCTCATTTTTTTTGAAGAATTATATACAAGGATGCCAGTGCACATGGTTTAAATATGATTAATGCATGAATATGTACCCAATTCCCATGATTTTCAACAAAACCACAAAATACACTTTTATCTCTATCCAATGTTTCAAACTCTCTCAAAATCAAATGATAAACACTCTCACTAGCCTAAGCTAATCAAAGATCCAAACAAGGGACATTTATTATTTTTCACTTAAGACTTGTAATGTGCTAAAATTAAGAACAAATGGGTTTAGCATAGGCTCAAAGTTGGCTAACAATGGAAGGTAAAAGGTAGGCTATTTGGGTGAGTGAGCTAATCGAAATGATGACCTCAATCATATAAGTGCATGTATACACAAAATAATGGACATAAAGAATCAAACAAATCAAAGATTACAATCATAGAAAGAGAATAATGCACACAAGAAGGAAAATAAGTGGTTATATGATGTAACCACACAATTAGGCTCAAAACTCACATGCTTGTGTTCTTAGCTCAAAAACATGATCCAAAATATATATAGTTCAAGCAAGTTCTAAAAAATTTTTTCAATCACTTAGGGTGCTCTAAAGATAAACTCCTTGAAAATCTCATTATTTTGGCTAAGCTTATTTTGTATATATATATATGCAAAATAAGAAAATGCAACTAAGAATCCTAAAAAGACCTAAGAATGAAATGCAAAAGTGTTGGGATTAGAAACTTGTCACCCAAAAAATGCCGACAGGTCGGACGACCTCCCCACACTTAAAAGTTTGCACCGTCCTCGGTGCATTCAAAGATGAGCAAGGGGGTACGGTGACTCTCCGCATTGCGACCTTCAGCTAGCGGATCAACCGGTGCTGTGTGTTCTTTCTTCTGCTTCCATTTTTTTGCTTATGGTGCATCAGTCATGAAAAATAGAAAATAACACCGTAAGATGAGAAAATACAAAAGCAAAGAAGCGTAAATTGTTGGAATGAGGTAAGTCACTAGAATGGAGTGAGTGAATTAGTGTGACATCAAGGAAGATATAGTGTGTGGGTTCTAAGTTGTGCGCGGTTTAGAACACACACACACTAGCATAAAAAGCTATGTCACAAGTACACAAAAGAAAGCATACACTTCACTCATTCTAGTGTGCTTGAAATACTTTAAAAGACTTGTAGGTTAAGATACAAACAAGTAGTGAAGAAGCATGAAAGCATGAAAGCAACAATCAAGCAATTGTGAAATGGATAATGTATGTGCATTGATTGATGTGTAAGCAAACTTAGTGAGCAAAATAGTATATGAAACTTACACATCAAACAATGACAAATATTAAATTTGTTGCAACACCTAAGTGACATAGAAGTTGAACACATGGGTGCTATGGAACTTGGAACAAAAGAAGATATGAGTGAAAATCAATCACATAGCAATCATGGCCCACAAAACTTAGAAAGATCAAAAATATGTCACTAGGTAAGCTTTCGATCCAATTTCACAATTCCAAAATCTCAATGCATGAAATAGGTGGTGTCAATAAAGGTCAACATAAACAAGAATCACCTAACAAAAAATGCATTGATAATGTACAATTGCCTAACAATGGATGATGAATGCATGGTGGCCAAAACATGCAATTCAAAAGAAATAGAAAGCTTGAAGGCAATGTACAAGTACTTGGTATGCAAAGATGTCAAACATGAAAAATAATTCAAAACCAAGTAACAAAAGATAACCTCAATAAAAGAAGTCCAACAACAAAAATTAACAACAATGATGTTAAAATAACATCTTATCAAGAATTAGCAGTAATAGACAGTAAACAAGATTCATAATCCAACACTTATAATGAAAAACAGAAAAATAAACAAAAATCAAACTAACTAATTAACTAACTAAAAGAAATGGTGTTTGGCAGTGTTGGATGATGGTTGAAGGGTGGAAAGAAAAGAAGAGAAGAGAGGAGAAAGAAAGAAATGGAAAGAAGAGAAGAAAAGAAGAGTAGTGAAACAGGGCAATCCACGCGCACGCGTGGAGTAACGCGTAAGCGTGGATTGGTGAAATGGGTTCGACACGTATACGTGGATCACGCGTACGCATGATGGGTTATTCAGAGAGGCGACGCGTACGCGTGGGTCACGCATACGCGTGGGTGGATTTTGTGCGAAATGCACAATTTCATCCCAAAACTTGCACAACTCTCTGGAATTTGTATGGAGGTGAAAATTTAGATCCATGCGTACGCGTGGATGAGGCATACGCGTGGGTGAGGCGTACGCGTGGATTGTCGAAAAACTTGGTGTCACGCGTACGTGATGAGCGGATATTTTATACGCTTTTTGGGGATAATTTCATATAGTTTAGAGTATGTTTTAGTTAGTTTTTAGTCTATTTCTAGTAGTTTTTAGGAAAAATTTATATGGTACGCGTTGTGAAAAGTGTGATTCGCAATTTGTGCTACCAAGTTTTTGGCGCCGTTGCCGGGGATTGTTCGTGTTTGAACAACTGACGGATTATTTTGTTGCTTAGATTAGGAAAAATCTTTCTTTTTGGTTTAGAGTCTTTTATTAATTACCCCTTGTTAAAATACTTTAAATTTATAGCTCAGTTATTTAGAACGTGGTGTTTATGTTCATGATAATTGGCTATCATATTTTTAAAAACCTTTTTCAAAAATAATTTTTCTATTAAATCCTGTGCCAAACCTTAAGTTTGGTGTTTTCAAAAATAATCTTTCTTAAAATTTTTGAAGGTCCCATAACTCATTTGGCT
>NC_029792.2:15995253-16018628 GCF_000816755.2 Arachis ipaensis
TAAAGGAAAACAACCCACTCCAAGAGGAGCAAGGGCGTGATTTAAAGGAACTAAAGCGCAGAAATTCTCTCTTGAAGGACCAAGTACCTCACAGACTAGAGGAACATCCACTTCCCAAACCTCAAGGTTGTTGAGTTCTAATCTTAGCCTTAACTCTGTGATAACTGTTCTTATTTTAATTTTACCTTAGGAGTCATATAGTAGTACTTAGTATCTATTTTGATTTTATCTCCAATTAAGCTATAGTTTATTTTTCTCATCATCAGCAAACATGAATAAAGTAGTAGATATTTTGAATAAGAAGCAATAAAATTTCGAGTTTTAATAAGAGAAATTCTAATTAGTTAAATGTGGTGGCAATGCTTTCTGTCTTCCGAATGAATGCTTGAACAGTGCATATGTCTTTTGAATTTTTTGCTTAAGACTGTTAAATATGTTGGCTCTCGAAAGAATGATGAACATGAGACATGTTATTGATATAATCTGAAAAATCATAAAAAAATGATTCTTGAAGCAAGAAAAAGCAGCAAAGAACAAAGCTTGCAGAAAAAAAAAAAAGATCTACTAGTCCGAATGAATGCTTGAACAGTGCATATGTCTTTTGAATTTGTTGCTTAAGACTGTTAAATATGTTGGCTCTCGAAAGAATGATGAACATGAGACATGTTATTGATATAATCTGAAAAATCATAAAAAAATGATTCTTGAAGCAAGAAAAAGCAGCAAAGAACAAAGCTTGCAGAAAAAAAAAAGTAGCGAAAAAAAAAATTTATTATAGAAAGAAAAAGAAAAAGCAAGCAGAAAGAGCCAATAGCCCTTAAAACCAAAAGGCAAGGGTAATGAAAAGGATCCCAAGGCTTTGAGCATCAGTGGATAGGAGGGCCACGAAGGAATAAAATCCTGGCCTAAGCGGCTAAACCAAGCTGTCCCTAACCATGTGCTTGTGGCGTGAAGGTGTCAAGTGAAAACTTGAGACTGAGCGGTTAAAGTCAAGGTCCAATTGTGCTACCAGTACGCGTGGCATGGTGCTTTGTTTTTCAAAAATTTTCAAGTTTTTGCACCAAACCAAGCATTCCAAACCTCCAAACAGCTACTAAAACACCGTAAAACCTTATTTAACCTACTAGACTCCCAAATAAACTCAACTAACTAAACAAAACATGAAATTAAACAAATTTTACCAATATTTACAAAAAGGAAAAATGAAAAGAGTTTACCATGGTGGAGTGTCTCCCACCTAACACTTTTGTTTATTGTCCTTAAGTTGGACTTATGGGGAGCTCTTCATCAAGGTGACTTGTGCTTGAATCCATCCTTGAACATCCACCAATGCTTGGACTTCTAATAAGCTCCATCGTTCAAAATTGATATCTCTAAGCTTTGATAGAGTTCTACACAAACCATGGGCTCCCAAAGTTGATCCTCACATTGTAATTCGGGATCCCACACTTTGTTTTCACACCCGTCTTCAAGTTGATCATAGTAATTTCCTCCGGGTGGTAAGCAAGTCGATTTCTCATGAAGGCACCAAGCCATCCTCCTAGACCCATCCAATTGAGCACTACACCAACCCATACTCGTCAAGTTTGAGCTTCCAACCATAATGAGCCTAGACTTACAACACCAACCACTAAACATCCTCCTCTTACGCTAAATTCCGCAAAGCACCCTAAGTTGGACATCCGTTTCAAGCAGACCAAATTCAAGTGGGATAATAAAGCTAAGAGTTAGAAGTTTTACCCACTCAAATAAAGAATTATATGGCAACTTAGGTAGAGGAGTTCCCAACGGTCTTGATAAAGCACGCTCCACTCCCGTCCATCATCTTCCAAAGGCTTCCACCACTTGGCAAGGTTCTTCAAGCTTTACCTCTTGCCAAGCTTCCTCAAGTTCAAGTTCTTCTTCACCAATGTCTTCGAGCTCTTTCCCATCACTCAAATCATAAATAGGAGGTTTAGTAAAGTCTACCTCATTATCAATTCCAAGCCCAATGGGGAAGGATTCCTCAAACTCAAAAGGATCATATGTTGATGCGGAATCATCATATATAGGAGGACTCGTTGCTTGCTCCACTTCCTCCAATTCTTCAATCACATTATGCCTTGGAGGTTGTGCACTATCCTCCTCAACACTAATTTCACACTTCCTGGAAGAAGGTTATTCAACATGAGATTCCTCCTTGCACTCAACATCTCTTAAATCTTCAACCACTTCCTTTTGTTCAATAATCTCTACCTCCTCCTCTTGTTGCACTTCTTGTCTCAACTCCTCCTCTTCTCATTGAAGTTCCAAATTCACTCTCTCACTAACCTCTTTGATTGCTTCTCCACATTCAACAATGGGAGTGCCTTGATTACACAAGCTTAGGTAGGATGAGACCATGTTTCTAACGGCTTCCATAACGATAGCAATCTTGGCTTCTACCTCCTTAAACTCCTTTTCCATCTCCTCTTGTTGTCTTAGGATATAAGATCTAATATCTCTTTGCTTTAGCATGAGGGCATGGAGACCTTCATCTATTGGAGGTGGTGGAAGAGAGGGTTCATTGTTTGAGGGAAAGGAATTGTAATTGGAAGGTGGTTCATATTGGTGGAAGTCTTGAGGTGGTGTGTATGGAATTTGTAGTTCATGGGAGTATTGGTATTGGAAATGTGGTGGCTCTAGGTATGGTTCATATGGTGGTTGGTATGGTGGATATGGGTTAGGGTCATATGGGGGTGAATGGTGGCATAAGGCTTGTGAGTATGGAGGACAACAATGTTGAGGGTTTGGGTCATAATTATGTACATCATGGGATGGATTGTAGCCCTAAGAGATTGGAGGAGGGTGTTGCCATGAAGGTTGACCATAAGAATGTGGCTCCTCCCTAAATTGATATCCATTCCCACAATGTGGTTCCTCATTGAAGCTTTCATTCCCTATAACATAATTGTAACCAAACTCATAGCCAAAGTGATGAGAATTCATAGTGAAAGAGAAAACAAAAACAAAAGTTAACAAGAAACAAAGAAAGCAAAGTCCTACAACTAGCAACAACTAACAAAGAAACAAAAGGAAAATATATCTACAATATCAACATATATAGAATAGCCAATAACATAACACCATTGCAAGTCCTCGGCAACGGCACCATAAACTTGATATCAGCATTATGACGATTCAGAATTTCACACAAAAAATTCCGTTGATAGTATAGTCCAAACCGACAATCGATCCTCAAATCAAATTTTAAAAGTATTGGTTGTCACAAGTACAAACCCCAATGAAAATTAACCGAAGTATTTAAACCTCGGGTCATCTCACAAGGAATTGCAATGAAGTGAATGATTATTGGATATGGAGGAATAAAGGGGGTTTGATTGGTAAAAGGGCAAGAAAAGAAATGGCAAGAAAATAAAGAAAACAATTAACGAAAGCAATTAATAAAGAGAGACATTCATGGCAAGGATTGAGAATATAACTTTCCATCCTAGTCACTAATCATACAATGATTAACAAGAATTTATCTTATTTCGTCATCTCCAACAATGGAAGAAGGTATAAGGTTATCTTTACATAGGGAGAAAAGCAAATAAGACTAGCTTATCTCAATCCAAAAGTCCTAATCAACTCACTAATTGAATTAGCAAGAGATTATAGTCAATGGAAATAATACTAGCTAACAACTCTAGATCACCAACATAGGTTGGGTCTTAATGGCTCAAGATTGCCTAATTCCTCTTTCCAAGCCAAGAATACTCAAAAATCTACTCTAACATCCTTCCAAGCATTTTGTCAAACACTTAGAAGGCATAAAAGGAAAGCAAGATAAAATGACAACAAGAATAAAATCTACCAACTACCAATTACAAGGAAACAATAACAACATTCCAATTAACAATAAAAGAACATCAAACATGAAATTGCATTAAATGAAACTCAAATCCAACAAACACTCATTAATGAAATCTACTACTAACCAATACAAGAAATTAACAACAACAATTAAGGAGAGCACATTGACCATGAAATACCTCAAAATTGCATTAAAGAGAATGGAAATTAACAAGAGTTCATGACATAAAAATAACCAAAATGAGAAATTAACAAGAGAAAAGAGAAGAATTAAGACAATACAACAAGGAATTGTAGAGAAGACAAGATGAAAACAAGGAATTAAACCTAGATCTAGGAGAATTTGACCTAATCCTAACCTAATTCTAGAGAGAAGAGGGAGCTTCTCTCTCTAGAAACTAACTACATGCTTCCTAATCTACAACTAATTGCTCCCCCTTGACCCAAGCTTGAATTCTGCATGAAATAGCGTTAGGAATGAGTTGGATTTGGGCCTGGGAAGCTCAGAAATCGCCTCCAGCGAATTCACTTTAAGTGAGTCACGTGCCGAGCGTCATGCGTGCGCGTGGATGACGCGTGCGCGTCGCTGGCCAAAACTCCCACTCACGCGTATGCGTGGGTGACGCGTGCGCATGGCTTGCAAATGCTCCAATTCTCCCTAGATGACACGTGTTCATAGCCCTCAATTCTCCAAATGATCATTTCTTTATGAATTCTCCACTTTGCATGCTTTTCTCTTCACTTCTTCCATCCAATACTTGCCTTATGAATTTGTAATCACTCAACAAACATATCAAGGCATCGAATAGAATTAAAGTGAATTAAATTTAGCTATTTTAAGGCCCAAAAAGCATGTTTTTACACTTAAGCACAAATCTAGGGAAAATTACAAAACATGCTATTTCATTGAATAAATGTGAGAAAAGGTGATAAAATCACCTAAATTAAGCACAAGATAAACCACAAAACTGGGGTTTATCACAAATCCCTGAAAAATGACACAATTCCTCAAACCTGCTAGTGTACTCAGTAACAGTCATCTGGCCTTGTTTTAGCTGAAGCAGTTCAAGTTACTTAGCATTTCTGACTGAACTGGGAAAGTACTTCTTATAGAACTCTATTCGGAATAATTTCCAAGAACCTTATGCTTAAGTCATAAGACAGAGGTGGCGAGGTATTACGACCTCTAAAATAAGATTTAGTACATATAGTATTGCGAGAAATGTTTATAACTAGAAGCCTTTGAAGAAAAGGGATAAATCAAAACCGTTAAATTAAAAAGCGCAACACTTCGATCGATAACATAACGAAACACGTAAAGGGTAAACCAACGTGAAAAATATATATTCAAAGAGTGCCAAAAACACAAGTATCTAAAAACTCAAAATCCGGTTGCGAAGATAACCGGTCCAAGCATAGAAGTATATACAATATATATAAAGCAAGGAACCCAAAGGAAACCTAAACGGTGAAATGAAAAACCTATTCTCCAAACAACCTTTAGGAGGAGTCAAAACAGTAAACACACACACACACACACACACACACACACACACACACACACACATATATATATACATTATTTAGTGGAGATAAAAGTATCTAAGTGAAAATATAAGACCAAAAATAGATTCCCGAGAACCAAGAATCTTCGCTAATCCAGAAGTCTCTAGCATGCCTCAGGGAAAAGCCTCACGTCCTACATCTGAAAACTACAAAATCTGTATGGGTGAGAACCGGAGGTTCTCAGTATGGTAACAGTGCCCACATATCTAACATGTAATGTCCTGGGAAAGCCGAAGGCAATCCTAGAACTTCCACCAGATAATTCAAAGCTTATAAACAAACTAAACCATAAATGGCAACTGACTAAAGATCTTCAGTCTAACTAATACTTCCCTTTCCAATTCCTGCAGACCTCCCAACTGCCAGCAGTAATATAATATGGCAAACACAATTATATCAGACAAGAAGATATACAGATAGGAAGCAGATATTACATTTAGACAATTAGCAGGTAATATGCAGTCAATTAGGCAATTCCAAACAATTCACATAGTATGCATATGATGAATGCCTGTCCTAATGGCTGATGATATCATCTGGTGGTTATATAGCCAACCCGACAAGTCCTGGTAGCTAACCATTGAACTGTCCATTTGTCGTGCATCCCCAACTCGAATTATTCACAACATAAGTCATAATTCATATCTAACACCCTCACTGGTGTATATTCACGGGGGCGAGCTCATCCATAACTTTCACAGTATCCGACCACACTTACGACATAGGGCCAGCAGAGTATCGAGTCTCGACCTGGAGCACATGGTGGCTAGCCACTGCTTTCTTCCAGGAAAACTCGTGTCTCAGATAGTGGAAGTGCAACATTCATATTTTCATTTAATACGCATATATGCAATCATACTCAGCCATAATTCAATAATAGCTCAGCCATAACACGACAATATCTCAGCCATTCGGCTCAAAATACAAATACCATAATCAGCCAATTCATTAACAATTACAGCCCTTCGGCTCATGGCATATCAAGCACTTCCACATTCATCCTCCGTATCTCATATAACGATCTTTGATCCTCATTAATCATTAATTCTCCCTTTTCTTCATCCACAACTTACCACATTTGCTATCCCTTCCCATTGCTAGGCTTATCATCAAGTTTTATGACATAAGGGGTGAGATCGGAGGCTTAAAAGTATGAAATTTGGCTTTGAAAACTTAAAAATCAACTTTGGGATGAAAACCGGGTCACACGTGCGCGTCGCCCACGTGCACGCGTGGAACACAACAAAACACAGTGATGTGTAAGCGTCCCTCCACGCGCACACGTGGATGGGAGGAATGCCCAGTGATGCCTACGCGTCAGCCACGCGTACGGGTGGGTGCGTTTTGTGTCACAGGCACAAAACTGGCACAACTCAGGCACAACTCTCGGGAATTTTGGCTGGGCCAATTGAGTTCGCCCATCGACGCGTACGCGTAGGCCACGCGCAAGCGTGGGTAGTGAAAATTCGAAAACAACGCGTGCGCGTCAGCCACGCATACGCGTGGGAGTGCGTTCTGCCAAAAATTTTACTATGTTAAAAAGCTACAGAATTCACAGATTCAACCCCCAATCTTCCGACGGGCATAACTTCTCCGTTTTAAATCATTTTTCACCCGTTCTTCAAACGGCATAACCACCCCGGATCCAATTTCATTTCTAAATAAATTTGGCACAAAACAAGGATCCGGAGTCCAAGTTATGCTACATCAAAGTATACCCAAAAATAATGTTTTCATACAAAACCACAAAGTGCCATTTTCAAAGCAACCCAATTCCAACCCTTTTTGAAATCAAGGAAAACATACCAAAAATCAACTCAAGCTTCTTCAACTCATACATTAACATATTTAACAAATCACAAACCAACATCCCACCATTTTATCCTATCTCAATCAAATAGCCCAATATCAAATACATTAACATGTCATATATTCTTCCTCATCCCAATTTCCAACAACACCATTACCAATCAACTAACATTACATATAATCAATATCATCCCCACCATCAACATGGTTTTCCTTACAATTCAACCTCAATTAATCATCAAACATATATCAAACATGCATATCTCTCATGCATCATACCATCAAAACACCAATATTTATAATCACATATATGACGACACCATATATCTCATCCATTCAACATCATCAACAATTCAATTCCTATCTTAGGGCCTCTAGCCTAAGTTTTCACACCACATTATATTTTAGATACAGAAAACTGAGACCATACCTTAGCCGCTTTTTCGCTTAACCCGAAAGACCTCTAAATCGCTTTTCCACAAGCTCACTGTTCCGAGGGTTACCTAAAACTGAAGGTCGATCTCGGATGAGATCTGCTTCGTGGCCAGAGCTATCGTGTCCGACTTGCTAGATTTGGTGGTGCTGCTGGATCCTTGATCATCGGAGAGTGGTGGTACCTGCAAGAGACTCTGATGCTTAAGTTTGCACATGATTTTGGTAGGTTTTTGTGTAGAATCAGATTGTGAGTTATACCTGGGTGCTCCAGTGCATTTATAGTAGTGTTGAGTGACCTTTCTTTGAGATAAGTTAGTTATCTTATCTTATCTTTGGGCGAGGTCACCTATCTTTTAGGCCAGCCGCCTTTAAAATGGGCTGCGTCCCTCTGTTTGGGCCTGTTTGGGCCTCTGTGGAGATGTTGGCCGAGCTCTTTCGGGAGAGGTCGGTGTCGACCAATCTTTATGTAAGGTCGGTCGTTCTTGTCTTCGATTAACCTGGATCCTGTGGCTCGGCCCTGGGTATTTACAGTGCCCCTGCTTGAGTTCGGACCTTTCTATGAGATCGTGCTTTCTGAGCTTCGATCTCTTTGGGAAAGTCGTGCTCAAGCATCTTGGTCCAACTTGCTCTGTGAGTTTTGCGTTGTTTTTTTAAATGCGAAGCGTTTTTTGCTTTTTGTCTCCTTTATTGTCACGCTTGTTCCTCAAAGGGGTTACTTCCTTGGGAATACGCATGCGCTTTTAATGCCCATTGATTAAGCTATCATTTTGTTTCGCTGTTTGTTTTTCCCTTTTTATACTTTGTTTTGAAATTAAAGAGGAGATTTTGCTCTCACTTTCAGTTTCCTTCTGTTCCGCTTTGTTCTTCGTCCTTGCTTCCAAACTTGCTTCTTTCGTGCATTTCTTTTGCTCAGCGAATAGGAGCTTCTTTTCCTCAAGGTTGTTCCTTTCTTGAATTTTTGAAGCTTTGCTGGTGAAGATTGTTCATGGCTTATTGCTTGTTTTACCTTCTTCCTCGGGTTGGTTCCTTCATTTCACGCCTCTTTATTTTATGCATTTTGATTGTCGTACCTTTCTGTATTTTACTGTCGCGTGCTCCCTTTGCATAAAGCTTTGATCTTGCCGAGCTTTGATAAAGTAAAAAAGGTTGAATATTTCTTGGTGATTATTGCATGCCTTTGTTTCCTCGTGGTTGCGCTCTTTGCTTTCTATTTTGCTTCGGAATTGTAGGTGCTTAGGTTTTACTCTTGTTCGAGAGGTCTAGGGTTGTATTTTTTTTGCAATATTTTCCGTATTTCGTTCTGCTGCCTCCAAAGGATGACCCTGGGCTTTTGCTGATAATACCTTATTTTCGTAGATCCTGGGGTGCCCTTTTTGTTGCCATACCTCTTATTTGTTGGTTGTTCTTTCTCTTTCCGATTCTGTCCGAGTTGTTTGGTAGTGACCCCTTTTCTTTCTTCTTACTGTAGGTGTAGTTGCTGTATGTCTTTCTGTAAGAATATTGTCGAGATGTCCACCAAAATCCCTGCTGGCATGGCCGACTGGCTAGACTCTATAGTCTTGATGTGTGTTACTGTGGCCGATCTGGAGTACTGTGAGAGGCTTAAGAGGTTCCATAGGATCTGTAGCAATAGGGATGATGAAAATAATTACGAACTGTTGTCGCCCGACCCTGAGGAGAGGGTTAGTTTTCCTCCCTTAACTTAGGGAGAACGTCCCTTCTTCTATGCTTATGACTATTTCTTTAGCCAGCTGGATATCTCCATCCCTTTTACTACTTTTGAGACCGACCTCTTATGGACTTGTAATGTGGCCCCTTCCTAGCTTCATCCGAACTCTTGGGCCTTCATTAAGATTTTTTAGCTGTTGTGTCAAGAACTAGGTGTCTGACCTACCATATCCCTTTTTCTTTCTTTTTGTGTTGAAAAAACCTGGGGTGGCCAAGAAGAAAGCATCTTGGATTTCCTTCCGAGCTACCCAGGGGAAGAAAGTATTTTCAATGTTTGATGAATCCTTTCGGGATTTTAAGAACTACTACTTCAAGGTCCGAGATGTTGACGATGCTCACCCTTTCTTTTTGGACGAGAATGATGAGCCCACCTTCTCTTTATGGTGGCAAAAAGATGTAGTAGTGGTAAAATATTCTTGGGAGAGTCTGAGTGAAGTAGAACAAGCTTTTGTAGGTGTTTTAGAGGAGCATTGGGGGGAGCCTCCTTACTTGGATACAAAGAAGTTTCTAGGTGATCCTTCCCTCCTCCGTGCCGAACTAGGTAGCGTCCGAGTTTTTTCAGATAGTTTTCTATTGTTTGTGAATTTATCCCTTCCTATTATTGTAACTTGTTTTCCTGGCTTCCATTTCAGAGATGGTGAAATCTTCAGACTCCATGAAGGCCTTCCGGAAGGCCAAGAAGGTGACGGCTGCCCAAAACTTGACGGCGAAGACATTAGGGGAAGGGTCTTCTCAGGTGCCGCCGAAGAAGCCGACTTCTGACTCTCAGGGCCCGAGAAAAATCATCCCGACCCCTAGAGTTCAGATAGTTTCTTCTGACCTGCCTGTAGATACTTCTGGTGCTACCTGTTCCCCTACCTTTACTGGTCCTCCTCCTAAGAAGCAAAAGACCGTCGAAACTTATGATCTGAACAACGAGGAGTTTGATGGTGTGGCTTTTGCCACGGAGCTGATTGCTCCTCATGGTAGGATACCCTTGGATGATGTGTCTATTCTCCATCACCTCGATTCTATTGCAAGTAACATTATTCGGATAGCCAATGTTGGCACGGCCTTGTCTCGGGTTATCAGGGAGTCTCCAGTTCATGCCACTAGGGCTTTTGTGGAGGATGCCAAATCTGAGTATGATAGAATTAAAGGTCTGAAGGATGAACTCGATGCCAGGGTTGCCAAGTTGGAGATTGATGTGTAGAAAGAGAAGGAGCGTGCTATTGTGGCGGAGGCAGCTGCTAACTTGGCCGAGGAGACTGCAAAAAAGTATAAGGAGAGTTATACTCGGACCTACGGCGAGTTGCTAGAAACTAAGGAGAGGCTTCAATCTGCCCAAGATGATTATGCCGAGCTTCAGGGACACATGGTGAGTAGTATGACCAATATGTACGAGATTCTGAAGACTCAGGTCCGAGTTCTTGCTCCCGAAGCCGATCTCTCCCAGATGATGATGATGAGGGTCCTCCCCTTGTGCCACCGGCCAAGGCTTCTGCAGCTTCAGCCTCTTCAAATCCTTATGCCGAGGTGGTCCCCCCTGAGCCCGAGCCTGACGTGGAGATTTTAAACGGTCCAGATGGAGTTGTCAATGCCACCCCGATCTCGACCAAGCCTCCTTCTCCCAAGAATGCTGCTACTGGGGCAGACTTAACCCTTTTGTGATATTCTCCTTTTAATATCTTTGTAATGATATAGTCCGGTTTGTGGACGTTTTGTTGAACTTTTTTATTGATGTAAGATTTTGTGGGCGACTTCTGACATTTGGTTTCTTCCTAGCAACTTTCTTTTGAAAACAACACTTTTAGACTCTTAGGCTGCCGTTTAGGCAGCCTTTGAGTCTTTTAATGTTTTATATGCATAATGATGCCTTTGATGTTTGAATGCATTTTGCCGATACGTCAATCATGCCTTTAATGTTTTACCTTTGCGATCCTTGCGGATTTTATAGAGGTTTGGTACTTCCCGGTCCGACCTCCTTTGAGTGGTAATGTGGGTTTTTCTATCCTCACCTTTTGGATCATGCCTTGCTTTGAGCTTGTGTTATCAACCTTTTGCTTTGGCAAAGTTATCCTTGCGGCTTGGGGCCCGGGCTTTTAGTAACTTGTCTGATAACTTATAGTGTTCTTTACAAAGAACCTTTTTAGTTTCGAACGACTTTTGTAGCCCTGTTTTGAGATCGTGCCTTCTTTAAGCGGAGGTGTTCCCTTTTTAGCTTAGCACTTTTGAGCCTTACGTTGTTTTCAACCTTTTTGGCTTTTGACTTATTATTTTCTCGAGGTCGTTGATAAACCACTATTTTATGGTTTATCTTGTGCTAACTCGAGTGGTTTTTATCAGCTTTTCACCCACTTATTCATATGATTTGCATGGTTTTATAATTCCTTCCTGGATTTATTCTATGATTGAAAATTTGCTTCCTAGAGCTTTAAAATTGTGTATTTTAATTCTCCTCTATACCATTCGATGCCGTGATCCGTGTGTTAAGTGTTTTAGGCATTATAGGGCATAAATGGCTTAGAGAATGGAGAGGAAGCTCGCAAAAATGGAAGGAACACAAGAAATAAAGGAGATGATAAGCGAGAAGCAACGCGGATGCATGGCTCACGCGACCGCGCCAAATGGAGAAAGCGCAGTGACGCGTTCGCGTGCCTGACGCGAACGCGTGGATTGGAAGCTGCACGAATAATGCGAACGCGTGGACGACGCGTACGCGTGGCAAGAGAATTCGGCCAGTGACGCACACGCATGGATGACGTGTACGCGTGGCATGCGCAATCTGCAAAAAATTCAGAAAACGCTGGGGGCGACTTCGAGCCACGTTTTAACCCAGTTTTCGACCCAGAAACACAGATTAAAGTCAGGAAACATGCAGAGACTCAAGATGTTTTTCATAATTCATACATAGTTTTAGGATTATTTCTTATCAATTTCCAGGTTCAATGTTCCTTTTATTTATTTTCCCAATTTAATTTATGAACTTTTCCATGTTACATTTGATATCTTTATTAATGCAATTTGAGGTATTTTAGATCTATGATTTTTATTTAGTTTTCTACATTCTTGGCTTTGGTTGATTAATTGGTAACTCTTGAGTTGTCAAACTCAGTGTGATTGATAATTGATATCTTTGCTAATTGATTTAGATTCCTATAACTCTAGTCTTTCCTTAGGAGTTGACTAGGACTTTAGGTGTTAATTTAATTTAACCACTTGACTTAGTGGGAGCAAAAATATAATTCTCATCACCATTGATAAGGATAACTAGGATAGGAATTCTAATTCTCATACCTTGCCAAGAGTTTTATTAATTATTAATTTATTTTCCTTGCCATTTAAATTACTTGTTCAAACCTTTAAAAACCCCAAAATGTACCTTTGCATAACTAATAATAAGAACACCTCCCCGCAATTCCTTGAGAAGATGACCCGAGGTTTAAATACTTCGGTTATCAATTTTATCAGGGGTTTGTTACTTGTGACAACCAAAACTTTTGTAAGAAAGGAATTCTTGTCGGTCTAGAAGCTATACTTACAACGGAAATTTATTTGTGAAAATTCTAGATCGTGCGAGAGTTTTGTTCTTCAAAATGGCGCCGTTGCCGGGGTATTGCAAACGTGTGCCTTATTATTGGTTATTGTAAATATTTTTCTTTTGCTTGTTTATTTGTTTTTATTTTTGTTTTTAATTTTTATTAGTTACTATGAGTTCTCACCCCCATCACTTTGAGTTTGGTTCTAATGCTGTTGTAAGGAATGGAAGCTATAATAGGAACATGCATCAAGGTCGAAACAATCACAGATGGAAGGAGCCACGAGAATCTGATCAACCCTTTCGGCAACAACACCTTCCAAGATACCATGGACAACGACCATCCTACAATGCATGCCAAGACAATAGTTATGGTGGACCCCTCCGTGACAAACCACCTCCACCAAATTACTATGGTCAAGAGCCATTCCGAGGTGCGTACCAAGATAAATATAGTGGACCCCCTTGTAGTTACCAACAAGGCCCACCATATGCTTATGAACCACCTCCCCAACATACCTTTGAATCACCATACTCACAAGCACCTTACCACCAAACACTTCCATATGACCCTAACACATATTCACCATATCGACCACCTTATGAGCCATATTTAGAACTACCACCTCCATATACACCATGTCCATATCCATCAATCCAAGAGCACTATGATCCTACTTATGATAGCCAAGCGCAACAAGAATCAAAGGATCGTCTTAAGGAAACAGTGGAAAAATTTCATGCAATCCTTCACCAACTGAATCAAGCGATCAATTGATTACCTTCCCGACGTTCGGACACTCAAGGAACCTCGATGGCTTCATGTGGACAATCTAATAAAGAACGCAGCATGAAGGAGAAGCTAGAAACTCCGGTGGATAGTGAGCAGCATGACTTTGTATTGGAACAATTAGAGGAAGCTGTAATCGAAGAGGAAGAAGTGGTTGAAGACTTAGGAGATGTGGAACCTCCATGGGAAACTCAAGTCACAGAGCCTCCTTCCAAGACGTTTGAATTTGATGTTGAGGAGGGTGTACAACCTCTAAGGCATATCATGGTTGAAGACTTTGAAGGGGATGATCAAGAGATGGATTCAATCATGAATGAATTCTTATCTACATTTGAATCCTCTCCCATTGGACTTGACATGGAGATTAAAAAAGAAGAAGCACAAACTCCCATGCCCTTGGTAAGAAATGAAGAAGAGATTGAATTGGAAGAAAGCTACCAAGAGGAAGGGGTTGAAATTGAAGAAGCTTGCAAAGAGGTGGAAGTTGTCAAGGAAGAGCTCAAGGGAATGGAGCTGGAAATCACCTTGCCAAAGTTGTTGGAGACCTCTCCCCCAAAGCCATCGCCATTCATTCCTTCATTCAAGTGGGTACATCTTTCATCTCTAAGCTTAATTAGCTCACTTGAATATGCTTTACTTGAAACAGATGGTCAGCTTAGAGCTCTTTGTGGCATTAATAGTAAGAGGAAGATGGTTAGTGGTAAGAGTTATCAGGCAAGGTTCATTAAGGTTCCGCATTCCGCACTGGAGTACAAGTGTTGGTGCAGAGCTCAATTGAATGGGTCTAGGATGTTGTTTGGCCGCTTCAGTGAGAATTCAAATTGCTTGCCACCCGGCTGGAACAATGATGATCAACTTGAAGACGGGTGTAGAAACAAGATTTAGGATCCGGGAATATATGAGGCTCAATTTTGGGAGCTCAAAGCTTGTGAAGAACTCCATCAAAGCTTGAGGAATTTACTTGGTATTGATAGAGCTTATTGGAAGTCCAAGCATTGGTGGAAGTTTCAAGACGAGTTCAAGCACAAGCCACCATAACAGGGAGCTCACCAAATGTCCAACTTAAGAACTTTAACTAAAAGTGCTGGGTGAGAGACAACCCACCATGGTATGATTGTTCTTTTCCCTCCCCTTAGTTTCCCTTTTTAATAACTCTTCTTAATATTAGTGCATATAGTTTGCATCTGCATTTGCATATTGCAAAAAAAGGGGGAGGGGGGCACGCGACGCGTCTGCGTCATATGTGCCTCAAGGAAGAAAAGATATTTTACAGAGAGTCGCACGAGAGCGTGGCTGGAGGTGTGCCTTTGGTACAAATTAATCCACGCGACCGCGTCGTTGGCGTGTTCGCGTCATGTGGGAAAAATACCTCCCACGCGTCTGCGTCACCCACGCGAACGCGTGCCCTAAAAATCGACGTAAAAAGGGTGTATGGCAGCAAGTTGTGATGGAGTGGGGCTGGAACCGTGCTAGAAGCACAAGCCCTACCACGCAAACGCGTGCCCCACACGTCCGCGCCGTTTTTCAAAACAAGGCCAACCACGCGATCGTGTCCCCCACGCGACCGCGTCATCCTAAAATTTGGCAATATGAGTTTCAAACAGAGAGTTGCGCGAACGCAAGGCTGACCTCGCGCCAATAGCACAAATCACTTCACGCGAACACGTGACCCACGCGTCCGCGTCACTTCATAGAAGCGCTAACCGCGCGAACGCGTGACTTACGCGCTCGCCTCGCCTGCGCCGCACAGCTTATCCAGATCAGCCAAATATCTTATCTTTTTCTTCCCCATATCTAAATCTTTTCTTTCCTTCTTATTTTTTTCTTTCTCCTTTCTTACTTTCTTTTTCTCTTTCATTGGTGTTAAAATTCTCTTCTTCAACTATTGCATCTTTTCTTTTATTATTCTGGTGCTTCATGACTTGTTTTAATTTGATTGGGTATTATTCATAAGTCAATGCTAATTTTTATAATACTGATATTCCTTTTGCATTGATATGCACTTACACTATCTTGCATTACCCACACTCTCTTCTCCATTGTTGCAACTTTTGCACTATTGATATGCCATTTGCTTCCACTATTTTCTCACTTGCATATTGTAGCTACCATGTAATTGAGACCTTTATTATTTGGCATTAACACCCATATTTTATTTATGTTCTTATCTTTATTTTTGGGTTACTTTCCTTCTTTTTTCTCTTCTTTCAGGATGGCCACCACGAAGAGAGAGAAAAAGCTTCTTAATGGGGAGACAGGCAAGTCAATCTACACAATCTATAGAGAAAGGCATCAGTTGGAGCAGCCCGTCCACTTGTACATCTTAGCATGCACCGAGGACGGTGCAATCTTTAAATGTGGGGAGGTCGATACCGATCTCCACGGGTTAGTTATTCTCTTCTCAATACCAATATTCTATTTTCTTTGTTTGTTCATTGTTGTATTGCATAATAGATTGCATGTGTAGTTGATTGTTTGCATTTATGTACTACTTGGTTGAAAAATAATAAGTTTCTTTCTAGGACCCTATTTTTGAAAATTTTCACTAATTTAAATTAAAAATTAAAAATTTTTTGTGTTAAATTTGTTTGAAGTTGTATTTGGAACATAGTTTAAAAAGCTAAGAACACACAACCCGTAAGATTTTGAGCTTATTTACATGGTTACACTATTTAAACCATGAATTTTATTCTTGTGTGTTTTCTTCTCTATAATTGCAATCTTTACTTTGTTTTATTCTATATGTCCATTATTTAGTGTATTTACATGCTTGCATATGATTGAGGCCATTACTTGTTTTAACTCACTTATCCCAAATAAGGCTACCCTTTTATGTCACCCTTGTTAGCCACCTTGAGCTTTTTAATTCCCTTCTATTTCATACCACATTGCTAGCCTTAAGCAGAAAAACAAAATAAAAATTCCAAGTTGAATCCTTGGTTAGTTTAAGATAAATATTATGTATAATTTAAGTGTGGGGAATTTTATGGGAACATGGGATGATAGAAAAAAGTAGGGAATTAAATTGAATAAGTTATTTGAAAATTTGGGAAGCATGCTCATGTGAAATCAAAATAATTAAATTACCATGTGCATTGATAAAAAAAAACAAAAAAAATTTAAGTAATTAAATAAAGGGATACCAAAAATAAATATTACCCCAAATGCAAAATAAAAAGAATCAATGCACATGGGACAAAATTCAAAAATAAATTTGATACATGAGCATGTAATACAAAAGTGGAAAAATTTGGGTAGCTAGGTAAAACATTTTAAATTATATAAAGTATGTATATGTTAGGTGAGATCTTAGACTAATCAAGGATTCACTTTGTTAGCTCACTTAGCCTTATATATATCCTTACCTTTACCTCAGACCCATTACAACCTTGAAAAGACCTCATGATGTTTGAATTGGTATACTAAATATTTGTTGATTGGTTAGATGAAGAACAAAGTTTAAAAAGCATGACTAGAGAAGAAGAGTAGAGTGATTACCCTATACACTAGAGTGACTAGAGTGCATATACACCATCAGTGAGGGTTCAGTGCTTGATTTTATGTTTCCTGCTTTCATGAGCTATCTTCTTGCAAGTTTACTTGTCTTTTATTGTATGATTTAAATTAGTGGAATCTAACTTATGTTTGTCTTGGAGAACTTGTTTGCTTTTAACCAAGTAGGCAGAATCATTTTAGCATATAGTTGCATTCACATTTAGGTTGCATTGCATGAGTCCTACTGTCCCTTATTTATTCTCTGTCTCCTTGAGCTTAGCATGAGGACATGCTAATATTTAGGTGTGGGGAGGTTGATAAACCACTATTTTATGGTTTATCTTGTGCTAATTCGAGTGGTTTTTATCAGCTTTTCACCCACTTATTCATATGATTTGCATGGTTTTACAATTCCTTCCTGGATTTATTCTATGATTGAAAACTTGCTTCCTAGAGCTTTAAAATTGTGTATTTTAATTCTCCTCTATACCATTTGATGCCGTGATCCGTGTGTTAAGTGTTTCAGACTTTATAAGGCATAAATGGCTTAGAGAATGGAGAGGAAGCTCGCAAAAATGGAAGGAACACAAGAAATAAAGGAGATGACCAGCGAGAAGCGACGCGGACGCATGGCTCACGCGACCGTGCAAAATGGAGAAAGCGCAGTGACGCGTTCGCGTGCCTGACGCGAACGCATGGATTGGAAGCTGCACGAATAACGCGAACGCGTGGACGACGCGTACGCGTGGCAAGAGAATTCGGCCAGTGACGCGCACGCGTGGACGACGTGTACGCGTGGCATGCGCAATCTGCAGAAAATTCAGAAAACGCTGGGGGCGATTTCGGGCCACATTTTGACCCAATTTTTGACCCAGAAACACAGTTTAAAGTCAGGAAACATGCAGAGACTCAAGACGTTTTTCATAATTCATACATAGTTTTAGGATTATTTCTTATCAATTTCCAGGTTCAATGTTCCTTTTATTTATTTTTCCAATTTAATTTATGAACTTTTCCATGTTACATTTGATATCTTTATTAATGCAATTTGAGGTATTTTAGATTTATGATTTTTATTTAGTTTTCTACATTCTTGGCTTTGGTTGATTAATTGGTAACTCTTGAGTTGTCAAACTCATTGTGATTGATAATTGATATCTTTGCTGATTGATTTAGATTCCTATAACTCTAGTATTTCCTTAGGAGTTGATTAGGACTTTAGGTGATAATTTAATTTAACCACTTAACTTAGTGGGAGCAAAAATATAATTCTCATCACCATTGATAAGGATAACTAGGATAGGAATTCTAATTCTCATACCTTGCCAAGAGTTTTATTAATTATTAATTTATTTTCCTTGCCATTTAAATTACTTGTTCAAACCTTTAAAAACCCCAAAATGTACCTTTGCATAACCAATAATAAGAACACCTCCCTGCAATTCCTTGAGAAGACGACCCGAGGTTTAAATACTTCGGTTATCAATTTTATCCAGGGTTTGTTACTTGTGACAACCAAAACTTTTGTAAGAAAGGAATTATTATCGGTCTAGAAGCTATACTTACAACGAAAATTTATTTGTGAAAATTCTAGATCGCGCGAGAGTTTCGTTCTTCAGTCGTGCTTTTTTCTTTGGGTTGCGCCTTCTTCTTAGCTGACGTTGGCCTGAGCTTTTTAGTCATATTCCAACAACTTTTTAGGTAGTATTCCGATGAGGAACCTTTTCTTTATAGTTTGTTTAGATGACCTTTTAGCGTCGTTTCAACTTGTGCTTTTGCTTTTTAAGTAGTGTCTTTTTTGCAAGACTTGTACCTTTCACCGAAGCACTTCCGGCCTTGGTTTTTTAACCTTTCTTTGGCCTTTGTGAGGTGTTTTTGTCCCTTATTAGTGATCCTTTTTATTGGTCCGACTTCTCTGTCGGGCCTTCTTAAGTTATTTTTAGTAATCCCATTTCTAGTCAGACCTCGTCAGGTCGCTTTATATGGGTTACTTTTTATAGCTTCTTGCATTATCTTGCTTCTATCACTTTACCTTGCCGACTTCTTTTGATCGTGCAATGAATTTCGCGTTTTATGAGCTTAGATTAATGCGTCTTGGTAGGAAACTTTTTAGGAAATTGATGATTTTTATTCAAATAAGAACATAAGTAAAAACACAAGTAAAAGTATGTACATGTGAGTGCTTACCCTTCTAGGTCGGGAAGTTTTTTAGATCTCGGGCTGGCGCCTCATTAAAATACCTTTTTTTTTAGGAAAAAGAGTGCGTCTTGACCTAAGATCTTTACTATTTTCTAGCTATAGTACCTTCTCAGGTTACAGGCATGCCATGACCTTGGTAGCTCCCGTCCTTCAAGGTCGGACACATTATAGTAGCCCTTTCCCAGTACTTCTGTATCTCGGTAAGGTTCTTTCCAGTTAGCTGCTAGCTTCCCTTCTCCCGACCGACCCATTCTGATATCGTTTCGGATTAAAATGAGATCGTTGGTGGAGAAGCTTCTCTGGACTACCTTCCGATTATACCTTGAGGCCATTCGGCACTTTAGTGCTTCCTCTCTTATCCGAGTTCTTTCTCGGACTTCTGGAAGTAGGTCGAGCTCCTCTCTTTGAATTTGGGGGTTGGCATCTTCATTGTAGAGGATCGTTCTGGGGATCCTTCGTCTATCTCCACGGGAATCATTGCCTCCATTCCATAAGCAAGTTGGAAGGGCCATTCTCTAGTCGGAAGGGCCATTCTCTATTTGCGAGGTGATTACCTGTGAGTCACTGAAGACGGTAAGTTTTTGAACTCCTACCTCCTTAGCCAGCCTCAGACCAGCCAGTAGTGCCTCGTATTCAGCTTGGTTATTTAAGGCAGGGAACTAGAATTTTAATGATAGCTCGATTTGGGTTCCCTGATCACTCTCTATAATTACGCCTACGCCACTCCCGGTTTTATTTGAGGAGCCGTCCACGTAGAGATTCCATTCTACGGGGATACCCGGGGAGTCAGTGTATTCTGCGATGAAGTCGACCAGATACTGTGACTTAATAACTGTCCGAGTTTCATATTTGAGGTCAAATTTTGATAACTCGACTGCCCATTGTAGGATTCTTCTAGCTAAATCTATTTTCTGTAAAATACATTTTATGGGCTGGTTAGTCTGTACTCTGATGGTGTGAGCTTGGAAGTAAGGGCGGAGTCGTCGAGAAGTGAATATAAGGGCGTAGGCGAACTTTTCTATCTTTTGATAATTTAGTTCAGCCCCTTGTAGAGCCTTACAGATGAAGTAGATGGGTTGTTTCCCACCTTCGTCTTCTCTGACTAGTGCTGAAGCTATTGCCTGACTTCCTACGGCGAGGTATAGTATGAGTTCTTCGCCTTCCCGAGGTCGAGTAAGGATGGGTGGTTGCCCCAAAAATTTCTTGAAATCTTGGAAGGCTTGTTCACATTCTGAGGTCCACTCAAACCTCTTTCCTTTCCTTAATGTTGCGTAGAAAGGAAGAGATCTTAAGTCTTTAATGTTGCATAGAAGGGGAGAGATCTTAAGGCTGATCCAGCTAGAAATCTGGATAGGGGTGCTAGTCTTTCGTTAAGCTGTTGTACCTCTTTGACGCAGGTCGGGCTTTTCATGTTTAGTATGGCCTGACACTTATCTGGGTTAGCTTCAATTCCTCTCTGAGTGAGCATGAATCCCAAAAATTTGCCAGCTTCTACCGCGAAGGTGCACTTTGCGGGGTTAAGTCGTATCACATGCTTTCTTATGGTGTCGAACACTTTAGTGAGGTCTAATAGCAATGATTCCTCCTTTTGTGTTTTTACCAGCATGTCGTCTACATATACCTCCATTAGCTTTTCGATATGATCGGCAAAAACTTTGTTCATCAATCTTTGGTATGTAGCCCCTCCATTTTTGAGTCCAAAAGGCATAATTATGTAGCAGTAGTTCGCTTTAGGGGTTAGGAACGAGGTCTTTTCTTGGTCGGGCGGATACATTGGGATTTGGTTGTATCCTGAATAGGCGTCCATGAAGGAAAGGTATTTGTATCCGGAAGAGGCATCCACTAGAGTGTCTATATTTGGGAGTGGGTATGGATCTTTTGGGCAGGCCTTATTGAGGTCTGTGTAGTCAGTACACATCCGCCACTTTCCATTTGACTTCTTTACCAAGATGACGTTTGCTAGCCATAATGGGTACTTAACCTCCCTTATGAACCCTGCCTCGAGTAAGGCTTGTACATGTTCTTCCATAGCTTGGGACCTTTCTGGGCCAAGCTTCCTACGCTTCTGTTGCACTGGCCGGGATCCAGGATATACTACCAATTTGTGGCACATTAGTCCGGGATCTATGCTGGGCATGTCTGCGGCCATCCATGCAAGGAGGTCGGAATTATCTTTTAAGAACTGTATCAGCAGCTCCTTGAAGTTTCCTTTTAAGGTTGCTCCTATACTTGTTATTTTGTCCTGAGTATCCCCAATCCGAACTTCTTCGATCTCCCCTTCTGGTTGAGGACGAAGCTCTTCGCGAGCTCGGGCTCCCCCGAGTTCAATAGTGTTAGCTTCTTTTCCTCCGGGGTTACCTTTAAGGTTCAGACTTTCGTTGTAACAGCGTCGCGCAAGGTTTTCGTCTCCTTTATGGTGGCGATCCCCTCTGGGATTGGGAACTTCATGCATAAGTGTGGAGTGGAGACCACTGTGGCGAGCTGATTTAACGTTGTCCGACCTATAAGAGCGTTGTATCCGGAGTTCACGTCGACTACGATGTGGTCTATGCTCATCGTTCTAGACCGTGTTCCTTTTTCGAATGTTGTGTGCAGTGGGATATACCCAAGCGGCTGGATTGGGGCGTCTCCGAGTCTGAACAAGCTATTTGGATAAGCTCTAAGCTCTTTCTCTTGTAGGCCGAGCTTGTCGAAAGCGAATTTGAATAGGATATCTGTGGAGCTCCCTTGGTCTACCAACGTTCGATGGAGATTAGCATTGGCGAGTATGATGGTAATGACCACGGGGTCATCATGCCCCGGGATGATACCTGTGGCGTCTTCTCGGGTGAAGGTAATAGTGGGGAGGTCGGGTGACTCGTCCCCTTCTCGGACATGATACACCTCTTTAAGGTGTCTCTTGCGGGACGACTTAGAGACCCCTCCTCCTTCGAATCCTCCAATTATCATATGGACGTGTCTCTCAGGGGTGTGAGGTGGACGTTAAACTCGTCCAACCTCTTCATCCCTTCTTCTCTTATTGGCTAAGAACCGATCTAGTCGCCCTTCTCGTGCCAATTTTTCTATAACATTTTTTAGGTCGAAGCACGCGTTGGTAGGATGCCCGTAGATTCGGTGGTATTCGCAATACTCTGTCCGACTTCCTTCTCTTTTATGTTTAATCGAGCGAGGTGGTGGGATCTTCTCAGTATTGCATATCTCTCGATAAACGTCTACAAGGGACACCCAAAGAGGGGTGTAGTTGTGGTACTTTCTAGGTTTCTCCGTAGGTTGGTCTTCTTTTTTCCTGGATTCTTTATCCTTATCCCGGGATGGGTAGGAGAATCCGGATTTTGAAGTTTCTCCTAATCGAGAGTCCTCTTCCATATTGATGTACTTCTCCGCCCGCTCTTGTACCTCCTAATCCACCAAACCGTTTTTTCAGCAACCACAACAACTCTACTCGCAACATATAACAATCAGGACTCGACCCCACGTTACCGAAACTCATATTCATTAACCAAACACAACAGAATACTAACGCGAAGCTTTTCGAAACATACTTACCAAAATAACAAAACGAAGCAGCTGCGATTTCGAATCGACCAGGCAAAAGATATGTTAGCGGCCAAAAGCTTTGGTGGATCAACTATAATAACCACACAGTATCAAAACCTTCTCGAAACCCAAAATGACAGAAACCTCAATTAAAACCCTTACTGGCAAAATTTTTCGGCGACGGCAGTAGGGTCTCAAGCGGCAGAAGCTCAGCCCGGAGCTCCGGCGGTGGTCCCGGAAGTCACATAACCACTCTCGACAGTGAGAAACACAGAGACGCAACTCCCTTCTCCCGCAGCGACACCTGCGGCGACCTGAACCCCTTTTTGACGGCGGCAGTTTCGACAGAGGCGGCGCCGGCGACGCAAGCATGGCTGGGCACGGTGGTTGAACCCCAGCTTAGCCTCGGATCTCTCTGTCTCTTCTGTTCGTTGTGACTGGACGGCCTTCTTCTCAACGGCACGG
>NC_029792.2:16018698-16025507 GCF_000816755.2 Arachis ipaensis
GGCTATGGCTCGCACTCTCTTCAGGTCGCGGTTCTGTTTCTGACGCGGTGCAAGGACTATCGGCGATGACGACCAGATTTCCAGCAACGGCAACAAGGATGCACGGCGGTGGCTTCTCCTGGCGACGACGAAGACGGCATGGCTGTAGCGGCTGTGCGACGCGATAGGGACTGGACGGCTCCTTCCTCCCATGCGCGCACGCCCTTCCTTCTTCTCTCTCCCAGACTCTCCTTTCTCCTCTGATAGCAACAGCGGCGACGGTGGTAGTGACACCCACCGCACCGCCTCCCTCTTCTCCACCTTCCTGTTTCATTTCTTTCGTGCAAGAAGAAGTGAAAGCTGCCCGTGCTACTGCTGCTAGGTGAGGGAAACATTGTGGGTGCTATGGCTGGGTCTTGGGGGGAAACGGGTCGGGTTATGGTTTTTAGGGTTAGGGTTTCATTTTCAAAAATTAGGGTTAGGGTAGTTTGGTAATTTCAAATAAAATTGGGAATAATATAATGATTGAAATTCAAATTAAATCCAAAACTAATTGTATATAGAAAATACTATTTGCTCATCAGTTTTACAAATTATTTTCAATAAAATGTCCAAATCAAATAATTAGAAATAATATAATTAAATCCTTTATCTTCCCAAAACAGCAGTATCAATATTTTAAAATATTAATTATTTAGTCCAAGTCATATAAAATCCTTATTATCTCACAACTAACAACTTTATAATTTGAATATAGAAAATAATTCAATAATTACAAAATTGGATAATAATCTTAATTTATTTCAAATTCAATTAATCGAAACTTGCTTTAATTTTCTTTAATAAAGAAATTTCTGAAATTAAAGCTACAGAAATACTGAATTTGAAATGAGCTCATGATGGTCCTTTTTCAAAAGTTCTGGGTCTTACATTCTACCCACCTTATAAAAATTTTCGTCCTCGAAAATTGATACAAAATGAAAGAAATTTCACAACAGTTCACTCTTGAACACATTTGAGGAAGAAGCAAAAACATTTCAACATATAAACATATATACGGTTTTCAAATACTTGGGGTTGTCGTATGCATAAGGATACAAAGGTAGGGGTGTGATTGTAAAGCAAACATTACAAGGTAGGCTCAATGTAAAAGATTATATGGGTCAAAACAAGATGGGGTTAAAACGACGTGCTTAACATCCGCACACTAATCTCATATCATCCTCAAGGCTTCAAATTTCCAATTCCATCAAGCACTTTACAATCCCCATATCCGATCATAAGCCTGACACCCACAAACCCGTTCGCAAGGAACAAAACTCCCACAACTCATAACGTTGCACACCTACTGTTTCAACTTCCATATACACATATCACATCTTAAAGAACTAACGCATCGTGTTACTACGTCTACAGGTCGCACATGATATCAAACAATTCTCGAGTCTACTCAGAAGGATACAAGATTTAGAACGGAGAGACAATTGTCAAGGACAATACTCATAGATTTGAAAGAATGTATCCAATTCCAGGTAAACAAAGATACTCAAGGAATGAAGTTTGCTAGAAATAAATCAATTGACAACTTCAAAGATAACCCTTGGATCAAAGAATTTCAATAGGATCAATAAGAAGAAAACCAGCGCATTAGTTTGAACAAATTCAAGCTGAGTCGAAGAAGTATAAGGTTTACAGAAAAGAATATCTCAAACCCAAGACAAAGCTCACAGAACTCAAGAGCACGATTAAAAATACTTCCGAATACATTGTTCATAAAAGAATTGAGAATTTGCGAAAAAATCACTTCGCATTCTAGAAGAAAAGTTGAGCAACAAACATTCTCCAAGGGAGTAGCAAACGCATAAACGTGGCTTTACTTTAATACAATTTCATGTTGAAGTAGATTATGTAGAGTTTTAAAAACAAAATGCACACAAGTTTAGCTAAGAGCCAAAATATTTCCTTAAATATTTTAGAAGGATAGTTAGGTGAACAACCTAACCAAAAGCAATCATAAAACTCGGAAGAGAAATCAAATGCTTGTTCAAAAATTCCCAAAGTCCATATTCAAACAAGCATGTATAAAAGATTTAGCAAGGACGAAAGGGAAAGTTAAGCTCTATTTAGAAAAGAAAATCCAAGGTAAAAGTTTGCTTTTAAATTGGTAAAAGAAACAAGTGATGCGTTACCAACGAACCAGTTTCCACTAAACAAGGAAGCTTTTCAAAACTCCATTTAAAATAGCGCATGTCAACTTTAAATCATCTTTGTCAAAATTGAACAATGATTTCAATTACAATCAGGCAACAGAAAAATAGATTTAGTTTAGAACTTCTTCAAGGAGAATTCAAAACTTCTTTAAAAGTTCGAAACAAGACTCCAAAAGTATACTTGAAATCACCATCTCAGAAGGATATTCAAGAAAATTAGGATGTACTTAAAAGGAGTTAAGCCATACAAGAAAAAGATCTTAAATCAAGGGAGTTCAAACAAGATCCACTAGGCATGAGATTCACAAGAGAATGGAAACTGAGGTTGACGGTAGTGCTCTCAAGAGGTAGGAGAATAATTAAAAATAGAATCACGTATGACATTCATGGAGATGAAAAGGTTAAGAAGGAACAAGTCCGTTCATAAGAAGAAGGCTATGAGTCCAACATTTTCAAATGTATAACACTGGCATAAATAATGTAGTGTGCTAAGCCAAACTCAAATCAAAATAAATTAAGTGAAGTTTATCCAACGAAAATCAACTAGAATGAAAGCGAAACATCTTTTCTTTCCAGAATTTTGAGAAATACCAAAATACATAATCAAATAAAGATATGCATTGGATCTGTAGTAAAATTATTAGAAAGTCAGATTGTATTTAAGGTAAGTGCAGTTCCATAAACCAGTAAAAGTACAGGCGAGGTATCAGGAATAAATAGTTGTTAAACTGTACAAGAAATCTTCAAAGTTTCATATATAGATAAGTATATATCTAATCAACAGCAATTTTTATAAAAATCTCAAAATTGGATGTAATCACTGTCAATTAAGAAAAAAACTGAATCAACAATTTCTCTAAGAATGGACTCGGAGTCCGGAGTTAAAAGGCACAACACATTAAGACAAGTTCAAAGCTATATCAAAGAATACGTGAATCAAGAAGGACTCAAACAGAGAAAGATAGATGTAACAAGGACTACAAACAAGCATATGCAACTAAGATCAAACAAGAATGCATGTGAATAGAGGAATAGAGTTGAAAAATCAAACTACCCTTCAAAAGGATTAGCAAACAAGAACTTCAAGTTAGGATATGAAAGAATAGGTCGACTCGAACAGAATTCAAGACACACCACTGATTAGCCTAGAGAAATAGTTTCTAACGTTTCCCAAAACCCGCGATTCACTTTGCTCAAAACTCGTATATCATCTATGATAACCCATCAATGCTTTCATATACATAATTCACTAGTATTAAGCTGGCCAAACTTAATATCAGGAATTATGCAATGCAAGACTAATAGCGTTAATCAATAGACCGTCATGTGTACAAAGTTCTAATTCTCGTCATTCGACAAGACCTAATACATGACAAATGCTCAGAGTATGCAATTGAAGCATAGTCGGTCCATTCCTCAGGCTCTACAGGAAAGACCGCTCTGATACCATAATGTAACACCCTAACTACCAAAGCTCACGCTTCCGGCTGCGCTACTCTGATAGCTCGGACATTACGATATTGATAACCGCCTTATGTATCTTTTCAAAAACAACAATTTATTATAAAAGAGAAATCTAAAATCTTTTCTGAGAGAGAAACTGTTCAATTCTTAGAAACTCAAAAGCCTTTCAAAAGGTTTATCTAAGCTGAACCAAATTAGCCTTTCATACTTTTCCAAATCAGAAACACAAAACCGAAACCAATCATTGGTCCATCTCATTTCAACCACGGCCCTAGGTCCAAACAATCCAACTAACAACCAATCACCACAGTCCAACAGAGTCTCAGTCGCAAACATAAATAGGAAGGTTCAAGCACAAACAAACAGTTATTGCAAGTAGAACAATTATCAGATAATCACAAATAATCACAAAGGCAAATCAAGTACAATATGCACACCCAAACCATGTCACATAGATGCATATGATGCATGCTTGTCCTAGTGGCTGATGATATCATCTGTCGGTTATAAAGCCAACCCGACAAGTCTTGGTAGCTAACCATTGGACTGTCCCTCTGTCGTGCATCCCCAACTCGAGTTATTTCTCGATCATCATCATGATCATAATCATAATCCATATCCAACACCCTCACTGGTGTATATTCACGGGGGCGAGCTCATCCGAGACTTTTACAGTGCCCGGCCATACTTACGACATAGGGTCAGCAGAGTCTCGAGTCTCCACCTGGAGCACGTGGTGGCTAGCCACTGCTTTCACCCAGGGAAACTCGTGTCTTAGATAGTGGAAGTGCAAAATCACAATTATCAATATTTCAGCATATATGCATTTATTCTCAGCCATAAATCAACATTCATTTCAGCCATCCGGCTTAAATTCATGACTCATAGTCAACCATTCGGTTTATAGTTGAATCCAGAACCAGCCAAAATTCATAATCATACACAACCATTCTGGCTCATAACAAAACAGCACTTCCACCATCCAACATCATCAAATTCATAAAATCATTATTCAAAGCCATAAATCACTTTTTCTCAATTCAATTTACTCTAAAATCAAATTTCAGCTCTTTTCAGCCTTGGCTTTAAAGATGTCATTTCTTAAATCATCTCAGGCTCATAAGGCACTTTTACTCAAAGTAAGTTCCCCTTTTAAAACAATGCCACTCTCGGCATCCTCTTTCTAAAACTTCCATAACCATGACAAGTTAAAGATTTATTTTAAAATATTCAAAATCATCCATCCAACAACGGGATTTTATAACAAAAGTTCCTCGGCAGAGTCTCAAGTCTTTAGGGGAGACTAACTCAACTCGTTTCCTCAAATTCACTTAAAATCATTAAAACCTTGGCTTCCTGATTTGAGTAATAAAATAGGATCTAAGCCAAACCAAGTCATGTAATCAATTACTCCTTTCAAAGCCATTTCTTTTACTTAAACAAAAACCAGCTTCAACCCCATGAGAAATTCTAAAGCGTTTCAAACTGCTCAAAAATTGTTTTAGTCTTGCAAAAATTCAGAACTCAAAGAGTACTTAAAACGTTTCCCAAAACATTTTAGAATGAAACCTGTCAATAGACGCTCAGGTTCTTTCAAAGTCACTGAAACTTCTCTAATTGAAACCCTCAAGTCAAATTCGAAGGCATAAACCCTTTTCACATTTAAAACAGCCTTAAAGCATAAGTTTCATCTAAATAACTTGTTCACAAGGGAAATATAATACTTTTCTTAAGAAACAAGACTAAATCACAAGTTCCTTTTTAATAATTCATTTCAAAAGCATAAGTCATCCCTTTCTTAATAATTCAGATAAAATAATAGAATTCTTTAACTCATAAGTTTACGAATAATGTTTTAGTAAAGTCCCGGATTCTACCAAAATTTCGGCAGCACTTCCCCTAAAACTTGGACTCTGCCACCCTTTCCGGGTCCCATCCAAACCAATCCACAATCTTTATCAACGATTCAAAACCCAAAATCAGTCCAAAAACAACTGAATCCAACATTCAACTCATTTTCATATTTCAAGGAACCCTTTCAAAATCAAATCATTATCAACCGATCAACTCATTTCCAAACTTTAAGGAAACCGTTCAACAACAATTTGTTTATCAAAACTGAACCAATTAAAGCAAACCAGGCTGAACACAAAAGTGTATTCTATTTTTCACATTTTCAAGAAAATTGACTCAACTCAAATCAATTCCCAACGGATTAAACTCGATCTCAAATCTTTAAAAGAATCAACTTCAAAAACATTCTGTTTCACAAAGCCGCACAACAATCCAGTCAAACAACATTCATAGTCATTCAAGTCAACCAAAAAATACATAAGACTGATACAATCACCAAATATACCATGTCTCACATCAGTATCCATATGTAATAATTCCAATATATAAAACATAGCTTTCGGAAAATAGCCCCTACCTCAATTGTCGAAACCCGAAAACTCTAAGACTCATCACAACTTGTTTCCTCTTGGCCCGCAACTGCGGCAGCCGCAACCTCAGCACCAAACCGTTTTCACAGCAACCACAACAACTTTACTCGCAACATATAACAATCAGGACTCGACCCCACGTTACCGAAACTCATATTCATTAACCAAACACAACAGAATACTAACATGAGGCTTTTCGAAACATACTTACTTACCAAAATAACAAAACGAAGCAGCTGGGATTTTGAATCGACCAGGCAAAAGATCAGTTAGCAGCCAAAAGCTTCGGTGGATCAACTATAATAACCACACAGCATCAAAACCTTCTCGAAACCCAAAATGATAGAAACCCCAATTAAAACCCTTACCGGTAAAATTTTTCGGCGACGGCAGTAGGGTCTCAAGCGGTAGAAGCTCAGCCGAAGCTCCGGCGGTAGTCCCGGAAATCATATAACCACTCCCGGCAGTCAAAAACACAGAGACGCAGCTCCCTTCTCCCGCAGCGACACCTACGGCGGCCTGAACCCCTTTGTGACGGCGGTAGTTCCGACGGAGGCGGCGCCGACGATGCAAGCACGGCTGGGCACGGTGGTTGAACCCCAGCTCAGCCTCGGATCTCTTTGTCTCTTCTGTTTGGTGTGATTAGATGACCTTCTTCTCAACGACACGGCGGCAAAGCAAACCAGACTGGCGGCAGCGTGGCTGGAGGTCA
>NC_029792.2:16025904-16067868 GCF_000816755.2 Arachis ipaensis
GGCTATGGCTCGCACTCTCTTCAGGTCACGGTTCTGTTTTTGATGCGGCGCAAGGATGATCGGCGACGACAGCCAGATTTCTAGCGACGGCAACAAGGATGCACAGCGGTGGCTTCTCCTGGCGACGACGAAGACGGCATGGCTGTAGCGGCTGTGCGACGCGACAGGGAATGGACGGCTCCTTCCTCCCATGCGCGCACGCCCTTCCTTCTTCTCTCTCCCGGACTTTCCTTTCTCCTCTGATAGCAACAGCAGCAACGGTGGCAGTGACACCCACCGCGCCGCCTCCCTCTTCTCCCCCTTCCTGTTTCATTTCTTTCGTGCAAGAAGAAGTGAAAGCTGCCCGTGCTACTGCTGCTAGGTGAGGGAAACATTGTGGGTGCTATGGCTGGGTCTTGGGGGGAACGGGTCGGGTTAGGGTTTTCAGGGTTAGGGTTTCATTTTCAAAAATTAGGGTTAGGGGTAGTTTGGTAATTTTAAATAAAATTGGAAATAATATAATAATTAAAACCCAAATTAAATCCAACACTAATTGTATATAGAAAATACTATTTGCTCATCAATTTTACAAATTATTTTCAATAAAATGTCCAAATCAAATAATTAGAAATAATATAATTAAATCCTTTATCTTCCCAAAAGAGCAGTATCAATATTTTAAAATATTAATTATTCAGTCCAATTCATATAAAATTCTTATGATCTCACAACCACCAACTTTATAATTTGAATATAGAAAATAATTCAATAATTGTAAAATTGGATAATAATCTTAATTTATTTCAAATTCAATTAATCGACACTTGCTTTAATTTTCTTTAATAAAGAAATTTCTGAAATTAAAGCTACAGAAATACTGAATTTGAAATCAGCTCATGATGGCCCTTTTTCAAAAGTTATGGGTCTTACACTGGGTGCGTGCGCACATCAGTGTGCGTAGGCACACACCAGAAATTCTGGTTCTGCTGCATTTTAAGAATTTCCCGTTTTTCGCACTAGATTTTCGGCGTCCATAACTTCCTCTACAGACTTCGCTTTTTCGCAAAATTTATATTGTTCTCAAGCTTATAAAACCCTCTTTAATTTGAAACAAATCTCATTTCCATCCAAAATTTGAGATTCATGTTATGGACTACCGAAGTTCATTAAAAATTAGTTTTTCTAAAATTTACCAAACCCCTATTTTTACCAAAATCTCATTGCATACCAGAAAATTTTACAACCAAAGCATACCAATACTCAACTCCATACCTTCCATTCATTTCACAACACACCACATCCAATATTCTCAAATCTCATTCATTCAATAACTCCCTACATATACACATGCATCTTCACAATTCCAAATCCAAATCAATGACAATTATACTCATGTATATACATAGTTCCCTTGTCACACATACCAACATATACATTTAACCCTTTTATTCAACAATTACCAACAATAAGTACTCCACACCACTCTCATGAATGGCTCAACATCTACATCAAGAATTGCTAATTTATATCAAATACACTAAGTCAACTTCCATCAAACTCAATTGAATTCATCATCAAACACCAACACCACACTTTCAACAAAATCATCAATCACTACTCATTCTCAATATCAGTTAATAAATCCATCAAAGTTACTAAACATTAATATAAACACACATTTCAACTTATCCTAGGGTCATCTAGCCTAAGTTTTCACATAGCATTACATATTAAATACGCGAAATCTAAACCATACCTTGGCCGATTCCCGCGTTGGTCCAAGGCGAAACTTAAGCCATACACACAGCCCCACAACTCACAAGAACCACCAAGCCTCTAAATGTCCACAACTCAATCCCAAAACTTGTATACACAAACCTAGTTCACACCTATTATCCATATATGATTCAAAATTCAGATTTCACATATTCAAAACCAAGAATTTGACCAAGGCAAGAAACCTCACCGTGCACCGGACAAGAGAGCTAAAACCAACAAGCTCCACAAGCTAATTTGAACCTAGAGAATCAAAATTAACAAATTCTCAACTTGGGCACACATGATTTTCAAAAATTGAGAGGAAGGAGAGGCTGGAATGCTAAAGTGACTTACCAAATAAATTCCAATGGAATTGTAGAGCTTGACGCGCTGGACGCGTAGCCGCAAACGGTGCGGCGATCGAAGCTCGGATGAGGAAGTTATAGTGGTTTGAGTATATGAATGATGGTTAGGTTTTGCTTTTGTTCTTCTCCCTGCATGAAATGTTTCCCAGCGTAAATGATGAAGAAGAAGGGAAATAAGAAGTTGTGTCTTCTTTAATGGGTTGGGTTCAGTTGGGCCTTGGGCCCATTTTGGGCCCAGTTCAACCAGTTCGGCCCGTCCGGCCCAATCTTGAGCCAAATTCTTTGAAATTAGTGTCAAAATTCTCGTTTTGAAGAGCTCTATCCTATTTTAATATTATATTTACATTTTTAATTTTCCTAGTTAAAATTTGATTTATTACCTAATTATTTACTAATTTTAGTAGGGTTTATAAAGAACAATAAAGTGAGTTATCTATAAAATTGTTCTGGTAGAAACGTAGAGCTCGACGCGGTGGTCGCGTGGCTGAAAATGGTGTAGCGATCGGAGCTCGGATTGGAAAGTTACGGCGTTTTGAAATTAACGTAAGGGTTTCATACCCTTCTCCTCCATTGCTGCATTGAACGCTGTTTCTGTTGCATTTGGTGGAGAAAATGAGCTTTGGCTCATTTAAAGGTTGGTCCGGTTGGGCCCACGGACCCGGTTTGGGCCCAGTTCAACTGGTTCGGCCCGTTCGATCCAATCTTGGGCCGAATTCTTCGAAATTAGTGTCAAAATTCTCGTTTTGACGAGCTCTATCTTAATTTAATATAATATTCACATTTCTAATTTTCTTTATTAAAATTAATTTATTGACTAATTATTTACTAATTTAACAGGGTTTACATCCTACCCACCTAACAAAGAATTTTGCCCTCAACATTCAAATTTAGTTACGTGAAAAGAGATGTGGGTAGTCTTTCCGCATATCCGATTCGAGTTTCCAAGTATGTTCCTCATACCAGCTCGACTCCAAACTACTTTTACCAGTGATACTTATTTCTCGCATAATCTCTTGACGTTAGTGTCATCAATTCTCACCGGGATCACTGGAAGTGTTAGATCTTCTCTCACTTGAATCGGTTCCGGTTCCAGAACATAACTTGCGTCAGGAGTATACTTCCAAAGCTGTGACACATGAAATACGTCGTGCAAGTTCGAAAGATATGGTGGTAGCCCAATTCTTTTCAGGATCTCAAACGGTCCAATATAACGGGGATTCAGTTTCTTAGTCTTAATGGCTCTTCCCACTCTAGTGGTTGGTGTAACCTTCAGATAAACATGATCTCCTTCTTCAAACTCCAAAGGCTTTCGCCTTTGATCAGCATAGCTCTTCTGACGACTTTGGGCTATAAGCATTCAGTTATAATCTTCTTTATCTACTCAGTAGTTTCAGCTATCATCTCAGGCCCCAATAAGTTTCTTTCTCCAGTTTCTTACCAACATAGCGAGGATTGACATTTCCTGCCATATGGAGCCATTCTGATGCTCGCATGGTAGCTATTGTTATAAGCAAATTTCGCTAGTGGCATATACCGGTCCCAACTCGCCGGCTGGTCTAAAACACAAGCTCTTAGCATATCCTCCAAGGTCTGGATAGTTCTCTCTGATTGACTATCTGTTTGAGGGTGATATGCAGTACTCAAACTCAACTGACTCCCAAAAGCACGCTAAAAGGCTCCTCAGAACCTTGATGTGAAACGAGGATCTCTGTCAGATATAATGGTAGAAGGCACGCCGTGCAATCTGACAATCTCTTTGATGTAAATTTGAGCCAATTTTTCCATTGTGCAACTTATCCGGATGGGGAGAAAGTGAGCTAATTTTGTTAGTCGGTCCACAACCACCCAAATAGTATCATAACCAGTCCTAGTCTTAGGCAAACCTGTCACAAAATCTATTGCGATACTCTCCCATTTCCATTATGGAATCTCTAAAGGCTGAAGGGTTCCTGATGGTCTCTGATGTTTGATTTTAATCTTCTAACATGTTAAACATTTAGATACATGCAATGCCACATCATTCTTCATTCTTGGCCACCAGAACATTGATTTCAGATCTTGATACATTTTGGTGCTTCCTGGATGGATTGAAAACCCGCTCTTATGAGCTTCCTTTAAGATACCTTACCGCAGGTCTCCGACATCTGGCACAATAATCTGGTTCTTAAACCTCCATAAACCATTCTTATCTTCTGACACTGTCCACTATTTTCCTTGCTCAATTGCTCGCAATACCTTACATAACGCTTCACCATCTTGATGGGCCTTCAGAAATTCTGATTTAAAATCACTTGAAATTTGTAAATGACTTAAATACAGAATTCCGGATTCTTCCCGAACTCCCAATTTCAAACCCTGAAATGCTTTTAGTTACTCTTCTTCTCGTAGCATCATCCAAGCTGCATATAAAGATTTCCGACTCAAGGCATCCGCCACAACATTCACTTTTCCTGGATGGTAATTCAATTCGAAATCATAGTCTTTCAGAAACTCCATCCACCTCCTCTGATTCATATTCAACTCTTTCTGCTCAAATAGATACTTCAGACTCTTATGGTCTGAGAAAACGTGAAACTTAACGCCATAGAGATAATGCCTCCAGATCTTCAGAGTAAATACAACGACAGCAAGTTCTAAGTGGATAGTTCATTTCATGCGGCCTTAATTATCATGAGGCATATGCTACAACATTTCGGTGATGCATCAGAACGCACCCCAAACCCTTTAATGATGCATCATAGTACACTTCAAACGGTTCACTTGGCTCAGAAAATACCAACACGGGTGCAGTAGTCAACTTTTGCTTCAATGCTTGAAAACTCTCCTCACACTCCGAAGTCCAAACAAAAGACGTATCCTTTCTAGTCAACTTAGTTAAAAGTAAGGCGAGCTGTGAAAATCCTTAATGAACCTCCGATAATACCCCACCAAACCTAGGAAACTCCTAATCTCTGTCACTGAAGTTGGTCGCTTCCAATTCATTACTGTTTCTACCTTAGCAGGATCCACAGCTATTCCTTGCTTGCTTACTACATGACCGAGAAACTTCACCTCACTCTTCCAGAACTCGCATTTAGATAACTTAGCATATAACTTCCTGTCTTTCAGAATTTGCAGCACAGTTCGCAAGTGATCAGCATGCTCTTCTTCAGTCTTAGAGTAAACAAGGATATCATCAATGAAGATAATAACAAACTTGTCCAGGTATGCCAGAAAATCCTGTTCATATAATCCATGAATATTGCCGGAGCATTGGTTAACCTGAAAGACATCACTGTATATTCATAATGACCATATCATGTTCTAAAAGCAGTTTTCGAAATATCTTCATCTCTAACCCCTTATCTAATGATACCCGGATCGTAAATCAATCTTAGAGAACACGCCGGCACCCTGCAACTGGTCAATTAAGTCATCGATTCTAGGTAGCGGATATTTATTCTTCACAGTAATCTTATTCAATTGACGATAATTGACACACAAGCGCATACTTTCGGCCTTCTTCTTTACCAGTAACACTGGCGCTCCCCCACGGAGAAACACTTGGTCGAATGAAGTGCTTACCCAACAGATCTTCCAGTTGTGCCTTCAGTTCAACCATTTCTAAAGGTGACATCCCTGTAAGGAGTAATCGAAATCAGACTGGCTCCAGGCACTAATTCAATTGCGAATTCAACCTCCCGGTTAGGTGAAAATTCATTAATATCCTCCGGAAATACGTCTAGAAATTCACATACAACCGAAATCTGCTCTAAACTCTGATCATCATCTGATACTCCCGCAGTTAATAACATAATACTCTGACACTCAGTCCTGGAACAATTTACTATCATAGAGTTCAAATAGTAACTATTCACTACAATCGGCGCTTCCGACCCTTCCAGCATAAACTGTACTGACTTCTCAAAACAATCAAGCAAAACATTATTCTTGGATAACCAATCTAATCCCAAGATGAGATCAGATCAAGACCAGTCATTGACAAACAAATCAAATCATGCACAAATTCACGTTGTTGTACTCGAAGTGGAACTTGTGGACATCCTAACCTAGTCACCACAGCTTCATGAGTAGCATTATGCACTTTCAAATCATAACATAAAACCACCATCCTCAATCCTAATTCATTAGCCTTTTCAAATGCAATAAATGAATGAGTTGCTCCTGAATCAAATAAAACATTTAAGATTTTACCAGCCATTTCACAATTACCTCTAATCAATGTCTCAGATCCTCAGCACCTGCTGCAGAAGTTGTGTACACTCTTCTTGGCTGCTGTGCTCTATCAGTCTCATACTTCTTCTTCTCCAGACAATTACTGGCCAAGTGCCCGGGCTGTCCACAAAAATAACATACCCTAAGTCATTCTTCCTTGATTAACATTAGTATTCGGCCTTCTATAATTGCCTTAGCCTTGATTCTGCAGCGGAACAAAGCCTCCACGCTTGAAATTCCTACCTCTCGGAGCAAAGTTCCTCCCTGAAGTCCTCTCAAAAGGCACCCTCAAACTTCCTTTCTCTGCTGCTGCCTTCCTGACACATTCCTCAGCCACCCTACTCTTATTCACCAATTCAGAGAACACTCTGATCTCCAGTAGGGCAACGAAGCTCAGAATATCGCTCCGAAGACCTCCCTCATACTTAATACATTTCCACTCAGCAAAAACCTCAGGCGCACTTTGACAGATACGAGAAAAGTGACATAACTCCTCAAACTTACTGGTATACCCAGTAACAGTCATTTGGCCTTGCTTTAATTGCATCAGTTCAAGCTCTTTGGAGTTTCTGACTGAATTAGGAAAGTATTTCTTATAGAACTCTGTTCGAAAGACCTCCCAAGGAATCGCAGCGCCATCTGGCTGCAGGATACGTCGTGTTCCCTGCCACCAATACTGAGCCTCGCCTTGCAGCTGATAAGTTCTAAACTCAACCCATTGCTCTTCAGGAACCTGTTGAGCCTGCAGTACCCGTTCCATAGCTTGAATCCAATTGTCTGCATCAGTGGGACTTGAGGTTTCCCCAAAGGTCGGAGGGTGAACTTTTAGAAATGTTGCAAGTGTCATAGGGCCTTCTTCGTCATTATTGTTCCCGTGATTACCCTGGTTTATTTGATTACCCAGTGCCTCGCCTGTCGTCTACATAGCTGCAGCCATATTTTTCAGGGAAGCCATAAAGTCTATTAGGTCATTCCTTGCCAGGCTAGGATTAACAGTGCATATCCTACCTCTACCTCGCTCGCGACCGCATCCGCGAGTCGACATCTGATCCCTATACACACCAAACAAGTGATATTAAGTTGATCAATTTCAATATTGCAGGTCTAATGCTTTAAGTTCCAAATGCATGCTCACAAACGTTTATGCCATACATATCAGTCAGATACCCTAATTGCACATAAACACCTATATAGAGAATGCACAGAAGCATAATCAGTCCGTCTTTTAGGCTCTATAGGAACGAACTGCTCTGATACCATAATGTAACACCCTACCACACAAAGCTTTATGCTTAAGCCATAAAATAGAGGTGATGTGGTATTACAACCTCTAAAATAAAAAGTGTACATATAATAGCAGAAAGAATATAATAAACTAGGAGTCTTGAAGAACAGAAGAAATAAAAATCGCGAAATAAAAATGCAACACTCAGAAAACGAGTTAACTTGCGTACTAAGAAAACTATAGCTATCAGCTATAAGAAAACAAAAGTAAGAATAGAAGGCCAAAGATACAAAATAACAAGCTCTTAACTCAGCCCGCAAAGTCAAGGCTGGCCGGAGAATATATACACATATATATACATATCCAAAACCCAAATTTACATAAACAAAATCCTGTCTCTCCATAAGCCTTTAGAGGGTCAAAAGGATCAAGTCATGCGGAAAGGAAACTAAGTACGTATATATACATAACTATACAACAAAATAACCCGATAACCACTTCGCTTCAGAAGTCCAGACACCTAACGAAGTGCCTTTCGACCTGCATCTGAAAAACAACAACATAGTATGAGGTGAGAACCAGAGGTTCTCAGCATGGTAAAGGTGCCACACATATAAGATATAAGGTCCTGGGAAAGCCAGAAGCAATCCTGGAACACCGACACTCATATTACAAAGCTTAAAGTATTAAACAGAAGCCATAAAAGGTGATTTTCTAAGAGTATCTAAGCCTAACTTAACTTAATCTTGAATTTAGTCTTACCGCCTTTCCTCCGTACCTCCATCTCCGACAACATATCACAGACAAATAAACAGATAAAGGCAAACACAAGAAGGTTACAAGTACTGCAGGTAGCAAATATACATTTAACATAGCAAATGCAATTAGGCACACCCATTTAATGCACAAACAAGTAATTCAAGTAATATGCACATGATGCATGCCTGTCCTATGGCTGATGAGTCTCATATGTCGGTTATCAAGCCAACCCGACAAGTCCGGTTTGCTAAACCTTTTAACCAAGCATTTTATCAAACACTTGGTGGGCACAAAATAAAAGCATAGAAAATTAACAAGGAATAATAAAACCTAAAACTAACAATTGCAAGCATTTAATAATAACAAACGAAGAAAGGAGCAATAAATATGAAATACCTCAAATTGCATTAAAAGGGATATCAAATCTAACATGAGAATTCATAAACTAAATGGGGGAAAATAAAGTAATCAACAAGGGAAGTAAATAAACTAGAATGCTAGAACAAATAAAAAGTAGAAGAGAAATTAAATTAAACTAAGATAGAAATTTGAAATTGAGAAGAACTAAAAGAAACCTTAAAACCTAGAGAGAGAGGAGAGAGCCTCTCTCTCTAGAAAACTACATCTAAAACCTAATGTGTGAATAATGAGGTGTGAATGAATTGTTGAATGATTGATTCCCCCACTTTGCAGCTTCCAATCTGTGTTTTCGGGCTTGGAACTAGGCCCAAAACAGCCCAGAAATTGTCCCCAGCGTCTTCTGTGTAATGCAGCACGTGACGCTCTGTCACGCGTACGCGTCGCTTGTCTGCTGCACTGGTCACGCGTACGCGTCGCCCACGCGTACGCGTCGCTGCCATCTTCTCAAAACATCATCTTCTTGCGTTTCTTCCACTTTTGCATGCTTCCTTTCCGTCCTCTAAACGCACATTTTTAATCATAGTACAAAATTAGGAAGGAAAATATAAAACACGCAATTTGTATGCATAAGTGTGAGAATAATGGATAAAATCTACTAAATTAAGCACGAGATAAACCCTAAAAATGGGGTTTATCAATCTCCCCACACTTAAACATTAGCATGTCCTCTTGCTAAGCTCAAGAGAAGCTATAAAGGAGTGAAGAGGAATGGTAAAACTTATGAAATGTAACCTATCTAAATGAATGCAACTAAATGCAAAATTCTCTTTCCTACTTGGTTTAAAAGTAAATAAATTCTCCAAGAATAAATATAAACTAGATTCCACTAATTCAAATATCAAAATAAAGTACAAGTAGACTTGTAGAAAAAAATAGCTCATGAAAGCCGGGAACAAAGAATCGAGCATCGAACCCTCACCGAAAGTGTATACACTCTAATCACTCAGGTGTTTAAGGTTCGATTCTCTCAATTCTCTACTAAACTTGCTTTCTTAGGCTTGCTCTTCTTCTACCAATCAACAAATAATTTGATGCAAAAATACACATATCAAGAGGTCTTTTAAGGGTTGTAATGGGGTTAGGGTCAAGGTAGAATTTTATTTGGTCAAGTGGACTAAAATCTAAATCCTTAATTAACCCAAACTTCCCACCTAACTTAGGACAATCCATGTAATCAAAATACAAAACCTAACTATCCATTAACCATGTTTCCTGCATATTCATGCTTCCAAATTTCGAGTACAGTACATATGCATTGCTATCACCATTTACTTTGGGGCGTTTTGTCCCCTTTTATTATTTTCTCTTTTTCTTTTCTTTTTCTCCTTTTTTTTCTTTTTTATTTTTTTCTTTTCTTTTGTTTTTCTCAATGCATACGATTAAGATATTGAATGCAAGAATATATGCTCAACTTATTATTTTGCACATTTTCACAAGAATATACAACACCCAATTCTCAAACCAAATGTTTCCAAACCCAACTTCCCCACACTTAAATCATGAACATTCTCACTAGTCTAAGCTAACCAAGGATTCAAATTAAGGACATTATTATTTTTCGCTTAGAGTTAGTGATGAGCTAAAGTAAAGAATAAATGGGGTTAAAAGGCTCAACATTGATTTACAAAGGATAATGAAAAGGTTAAGGCCATATGGGTATGTAAGCTCAGTGAAATAAGGCCTCAATCATATAAGTGCATGCATACATCAAACAATGGAAATATAGAATTAAGCAAGACAAAGATCACAATTTTAGAGAGAACAACACACACCAAAATTAAAATATTGGTTGATAAAATGCAACCAATCGAATAGGCTCAAAATCTCACTGATTTTGTGTGTTCGAGCTCTAAACCATGTTCCAAAATAAATTTCTTCAAGCAAGGTTTAAAAGAAATTTTAATTTAAATTAGTGGAATGCTATAAGATAGTTTCTTCAAAAAGAACTTATCATTCCAACCAAGTAGTGGTAAAATATACACAAAATCAAACAAAAATGCTACCAAACATGCAAATGCAATAACTAATTTAACAAAGAAAATTAAACATTGGTGTTGAGACAGGAAAGTAACTAATCCTTGAAAGTCTGTATCGACCTCCCCACACTTAAAGATTGCACCGTCCTCGGTGCATGATAAGATGCGTAAGTGGACGGGTTGCTACAACTGATGCTTTTCTCCAAAGATTGTGCAGATGGACTTGTCGTTTCCCCATTGAGAAGCTTTTCCTTTTTCTTCTCAGTGGCCATCCTGAAAGAAGAGAAAAAGGAAGAAGAAGAGCCCACAAACAAAGATAAGAAAACAAATAAAAGATGGGTGGGTTAATTCTAAATAATGATGGTCTCAACTACATGGTAGCTACCACATGCGAGTGAGAAAACAGTAGAAGCAAATGGCATATCAATAGTGCGAAAATTACAACAATGGGGGAGAGAGTGTGGGTAATGAAAGACAATATAACTTCATATGAATGCAAAAAGAATACAATTATCATAAAAGATTAGCATTGACCTACGAATAATAATACCCAGCAATGTAAAACAAGTCATTTAGCATCAGAATAATGGAAGAAATAGTCAACAGTGTGGTAGAAAATATAACACCAATGGAAAAATAGTGAATTTAGAAAAGAAAATAAAAACATGCACAAAGTTAAAATGCAATGGATGAAAGTATGTAAAATGCAAGGAGGAAAAGAGAATGAAAGAGAATGAGGATGAGATGTTAAGGAAATGAAGAAGAAAAAAGTAAGAAAGGAGGAAGAAAGAAGGAGAAAGGATAGAGGAAACAAGAAATGAAAAACAGGACGCGACGCATGCGCATGCATCATGCGTACGCGTGAAAACAGAAATAGCCATGCGACGCGTAAGCGTCCTCCACGCGTAAGCGTAGATGGACAAAAATGAACACTGACGCGTGAGCGTCGGTCACGCGTACGCGTGACTACTCGCGCATTTCCAGCACAGTGGCAGCCCAACTTTCTGTTCAATTCGCGCGCTCACATCGTTTCAGCGCTGTTTTAGCACGAGCCAAGTCTGGGCATCGACGCGTACGCGTCGGTCACGCGCACGCGTGACAGCTCCCTTTTTTTTATAATAAACTAACAAGCTACCAAAGTAAAGCCAGACTTTATTAAACCAGTAAATCACCAACATAATCCAAATAATTCTAATTAAGAATAAAAATGCAACTTATTACCAACATAAATAAAAGATAAAATAGGAAGAGTTTACCATGGTGGGGTGTCTCCCACCTATCACTTTTAGTTTAAGTCCTTAAGTTGGATAATTGGTGAGCTCCTTGTCATGGTAGCTTGTGCTTGAACTCATCTTGAAACTTCCACCAACGCTTGGACTTCCAATAAGCTTCAACATTCCTAAGTGAATTCACTAAGCCTTGATGAAGTTCTTCACAAGCTTTGAGCTCCCAAAGTTGATCCTCTTGTAGGTCCGGATCCTAAATCTTGTTTCTACACCCGTCTTTAACCGGATCATCATTGTTCCAATTGGGTGGTAAGCAATCCGAATTCTCAATGCAATACCAAACTCTTCTCTTAGATCCAACCAAATGTTCACTAGTCCAACCTTTGCATCTAGCTCTTGAAATCTCAACCTCGATGAGCCTTGATTTGCAACTCCAACCACTAAACATTCTCCTCTTACGCTTGATGCCACAAAGCCTCCTAAGTTGGCCATCTGTTTCAAGAATACTATACTCAAGTGGGACAGTAAAGCGAATAGAGATAAGTTTTACCCACTCAAATGACGGAGTAGACGGCAACCTAGGTAGAGAAGTCTCCAACAATCTTGGCAAAGCATATTCAACTCCCGTCCGAACTTGCCGAAGGACTTCCACTTCCACATCATTCTCAGACTCAATCAGAGAAGGGTTTTCATATTCAATGAGTTCATTTGCGGATGTGGATTCATCACTAGGAAGACTTGATTCATGATCATCATCACCAAGGAAACTTGCTTCTTGATCTATTCCATCCAATTCTTCATAGGGAATATGCCTTGGAGGTTGTGCACTAGCCTCCTTAACATCAATTTCGAGCTTCTTGGATGAATACTCTACAACTCTAGATTCCCATGGAGGTTCAGCATCTCCTAAGTCTTCGACCACTTTTTCCTCTTCAACTATTATGGCTTCCTCCACTTGTTCCAATACAAAGTCACATTTCTCATTGTCTGCCAGAGTTCCCAGTCTCTCCGTCATGCTAAGTTCTTCATTAGATTCTCCACACGTAGCCATGGGATTGCCTTGAGTATTGACGTGCAGTGAAGCTAAATTATCTACTACCTCGGTCAAGGTAGCTATAAACTCTTGTGTCGTCTGCTGCATCTCTCTTTGCTCTTGAAGAACAACACCAAGAGTATCATCCATTGGAGATTGGGGTGGATATGAGGGTTCATTGCTTGGGAGGAAAGGTTCATGATAAGAGGGTGGTTCATCATGATAAAGATATGGCAGTTCAACACTCTCCATCTTTTCCACTTGTTGCACAATACACTTCAATCCCTTATTCTCACATGGGTCAAACTTTTGACGGATGGTTGCTTGAAGTCGATCCATTGCTTCCTTGAGATGATCCTTTGACTCTCGTTCTGCTTGGTTAACATAATTAGGATCATATGACTCTTGGGTTGATGGATATAGACAAGGTGTATATGGAGGTGGTGGTTCTTGGGAGTAATTGTGTTGGAATTGGAGTGGTTCTATATATGGTTCATATGACTCACAAGGTGGTTGGTATGGTGGATAAGGATTAGGATCATATGAGGGTGTTTGGTAGTAGGGGCTTGTGAGTATGGTGGTTCAAAGCTATGTTGAGGAGGAGGTTCATAGGCATATGGTGGGGCTTGTTGGTAATTACAAGGGGATCCACCATAGCTATTGGAGTGATATGCACCTCGGCTGGATTTGATGGAGTTTCTGCAGCACAAGAATCAAAGGAGATGGCAGCGAGGAGCGACGCGTACGCGTGACTGACACGTGCGGGTGATTTGGAGCTTTCCATGGCGACGCGTGCGCGTGACTGACGCGTACGCGTGATTTGAAGATTTGCTCAGCGACGCGTACGCGTGAATGACGCGTACGAGTGACTGACGCGTACGCGTGACATGCGCCACGTGCAGGAAACACAGAAAAACGCTGGGCGCAATTTCTGGGCTGTTTTGACCCAGTTTCCAGCCCAGAAAACACAGATTAGAAGCTGCAGAATGGACAAATCAAGTGGTCCCATCCCATCAGCTGAAGACTTGTTAATTAATTCATTCGAATTTAAATTCAAATCTTATTTTAGAAAAAGATATTATTTTAATTTTAGAAATTTGATTTTAAATTTATTAGGATTAGATATAAAAGGGAGAAACTTTCCTTCCCTTAGGGACATCCCATTCTATTCCAATTTACATTCCATATTCCACAGTTTTTGACTCTGAACCATGAGCAACTAATCCTCCATTGTTAAGGTTAGGAGCTCTGTCTATTTGTATGGATTGATTTTATTGCTTTTTCTATTTTAATTCATGTATGGATTTATAATTTAAGAATTGTTTTCGCTCTTTATCTTATAAATTTGGGTGGAACGGAAGTATGACCCTCTTTCTATTTGAGTTCTTGTATAACTTGGAAAAGCTCTTTACTTGAACAACAGCTTGAAAACATATTCTCCTAAATTTTAATTATCTTGATTTAACGGGATACGTGACATATAATCCTCTTATTTTTGGGTAATTAGAGTTTTTGTGGCATATAAACTGGAATTTGATCATGCAGCTTCTAATTGGAATTAATTGACCAAGGAATTGGCAGTTAATGAATTTTAGAGGAGACTAGGAAGGTCTAAGGAATTAGGGTCTAGTCACATATAGTTTGCCATAAATTAAATCCTATATGATTAAAATAGTTAGTAAGAAAAATTAATCCGGAAAAATAGATAACTCTGAAACCTTAACTGCTTTCTCCATATTTCATTCCCAACTCAATTACTTTACTATTTTAATTTCTGCACAATTGTTTAATGCTCTTTGAATATTCAAACACTCTTTTCTATTTGTCTAACTAAGCCAATCAATCAATCATTGTTACTTGATCCATCAATCCTCGTGGAATCGACCCTTACTCACGTAAGGTATTACTTGGTACGACCCGGTGCACTTGCCGGATAGTTTGTGGTTATAAATTTTGCACTAAGTTTTTGGCGCCGTTGGCAGAGATTGATAGTGATTAACAACTATTAGTTGTTTGATTGCTTAGATTAGATAATTTTTTGTTTAATTTATTTTATTTTAGTATTATTAATTTTATTTTTTATTTTTTTTTCCTTTATTTTTCTTCCTATTCGTTCATCAAGCCCTGTTTCGTTTTATTTTTTTATTTCGTTAACTTCAGTAGTTATTGTTTCTACCATCCTTCGTTTTTCTTTTCTTTAATTTAGTTCAATTTTGTTTTGTCTTCTTTATTTTCTTTTAATATTTTTATTTTTCTTATTTCATTAGTCTCATTTAAATTTTAAGCATTGTTATTTTCAAAAAAATAAATAAATAAATAAATATAATTTAATACTATTATTTTTCTTAATTTCTGAAATTAAGTTTGGTATTTCCTAGTTAGTCTTACTTTAATTTTTCTTATTTAATTTGCCTATTAATTTCGAAAATTTTTAGTCTTAATTTTACTAGTAATTTTCAATTTTTAGTGTTTGTTTGTTTTATTCAATATTTTTATCTCTTTACTCTGGTTACCTCACTGGGAATTCTCTGCACTCTGACGTAGAGAGTTCCATCTTTTCTTGTCTTCTGTTTGTTTATGCACAGGAACTGGGACAAAGAATATCTCTTAGACTTTGATCCTGAACCTGAAAGAACTTTCAGGCGACGTTTGCAACAAGCAAGACTTTATAAGGCTGCAGAATCCACTATGGATAATAATAATAATGCTGTTGATGCCAATGTGGCAAATCCGAATGAGAATGAGCAAAGGAGAGTGCTTGGCTCTTATTCTGCTCCTACTGCAAATCTTTATGGAAAGAGCATTGTGGTACCTCCTATAGCTGCAAACAACTTTGAGTTGAAGCCACAAGGTCACCCTGGTGCAACAAAACTGCCAGTATCGTGGTCTTCCTCACGAAGACCCAACTCAATTTATATATGACTTTCTGCAGATATGTGATACTGTGAAGACAAATGGAGTGAACCCAGAGGTGTACAGACTCATGCTCTTCCCGTTTGCTCTGAGGAATAAAGCAAAGCTATGGATAGATTCCCAACCAAAGGAGAGTCTGAATACTTGGGAAAAGATTGTCACTGAGTTCCTCACTAAATTTTTCCTACCAAAGAAGCTGACTAAGCTTAGGTTGGAGGTTCAGACCTTCAGGCAGAAGGAGGGTGAAACTCTTTATGAAGCTTGGGAGAGGTACAAGCTACTGACTAGGCAATGCCCGCCGAACATGTTCTCCAAATGGACCCAATTGGATATCTTTTATGAAGGTTTGGGTGAGATGTCCAAGATGAGCCTAGACACTTTTGCAGGTGGTTCACTACACAAGAAGAAGACACCAGAGGAGACTATTGAGCTGATTGAATTGGTTGCAAGCAACCAATATTTATACTCATCTAATAGGAATCCTGTGAACTCTGAGACCCCTCAAAAGAGAGGCGTGTTAGAAGTAGAAGCTGTTAATGCTCTTCTTGCTCAGAACAAGCTGATGTCTCAGCAAATAAATCTACTTACTCAACAGATGGGTGGCATGCAAGTCTCAGCTATCAACACTCACCCCAAGAGTTCTCTTATGACATGGCAGGTAACGTTGTGCAAAATGATAATTATGATTATGCTCAACCTTCTTCTGAACAGATGAATTACATGGGGAGTGGTCCTAGGAATCCCAACAATGATCCATATTCTAAGACATACAACCAGGGATGGAGAAATCACCCAAATTTTGGATGGAGGGACCAACCTCAGAGACCTCAGAACTTCAACAATAGTTCTCAGGGCGGTTTCCAGTAGAACAATGATTTGGAAGCAATATTGACAGGTTTTAGACAGGAAACCAGAGCATCCATCAAGAACCTGGAGATTCAAATGGGTCAATTAGCCACAAAAGTCACTGAAATTGATCAGAGGAACACTAATAGCCTTCCTGGTAACACAATTCCAAATCCAAGAGAGGAATGCAAGGCTATCACCTTGATAAGTGGACAAGTGGAAAGTACGGAAGCACAAGTTATGCAGGAAACCAGAGCCTCCATTAGAAATTTAGAGGTGCTAGTGGGCCAACTGAGCAAGCCAATACTTGAGAGGTCTGCAAGTACATTTCAAGGTGATACAGTGGTGAACCCAGGAGAAGATTGCAAGGTTATTCAATTGAGAAGTGGTAAAGTAGCTGGCTCCAAAAGAGAAGAAGGGAAAAGTAGAGCACGCCCCTCCAAAGCGTACGGACAACCCATTCCCAGATTCTCTTGACACTTATCCTACTTTGCCAAAGGCTCCTGAGTATAAGCCAAAAATGCCATATCCTCAGAGACTTCAAAAGAAGACCAAGGACAAACAGTTTTCAAAGTTCTTAGAAGTCTTCAAAAAGTTGCAAACCAATATTCCTTTTACAGAGGTTTTGGAACAAATGCCTCTCTATGCCAAGTTCATGAAGGAGCTATTGTCAAAGAAGAAGCCTTTAAAGGGAGATGAGACAGTGGTCCTGACTAAAGAATGCAGTGCCATCATTCAGAATAACTTACCAAAGAAGATGCCAGATCCAGGGAGCTTTCAAATTCCATGCACCATTGGGAGCACAACCTTTGAGAAAGCGTTATGTGATCTGGGAACAAGCATCAATTTAATGCCCTTGTCTATGATGAAGAAGTTGTAGATCCAAGAGGCACAACCCACAAATATAGCATTACAGATGGCAGACAAATCTATGAAGCCTGCATACAGATTAGTGGAGAATATCTTGGTCAAAGTGGGTAAGTTCTTCCTCGCAGCAGATTTTGTAATTCTTGATACATGGGAGGATGAGAATGCCTCTATAATTCTAGGAAGATCATTCCTAGCCACTGGAAGAGCTCTAATTGATGTAGAAGTGGGTGAATTAGTGCTTAGAGTACATAATGAGCAACTGGTCTTTCATGTCTTCAAAGATACACATTCAACAGGTGAAGAAGAGAAGTGCATGCAGACTGAGCTTATTGATCCGAACCTTCAACAACCCCCTAATGATGCACAGCAGAATTTGCAACTCAAACCTCCTGTGGTGACAACCAAAAAAATTCCTCCTGACATTAAATCTAAGTTTGGTGTTGGAACTGCATCATCCACCAAGGAGGAGGTCCCCAAAAAGAAGAAAGTACCCAGGGGATGGAGAAACAAAAAGATCCCCACTGAAGGTTTCTCCCCAGGAATGAAGGTGGTGTTGACTAAGAATCCAGCATGGATTTATACAGTAAATAGAATTCTCTCTCTGGAGCATATTGAGCTAATTTATGGAGACACAGGAAAGAAGTTCAAAGTAAGGGGTGAAGAGTTGAACCCCTATGATCCTCCTCCTTAGAGGAGCTGACCGTCAAGCTAGTGACGTTAAAGAAGCGCTTGTCAGGAGGCAACCCGATATTTTCGTATCCTTTGTTATTTTTTGTAGTAGTACTTTTCTTATTTATTTGATTTTTATTGAGTTCTTACTATTTTTCTGATCATGCAGCTATTTTATCACAGGAACTGAACACCTCAGCCTACTGCAAAAAAAAATGGCACATGACGCGCAAGCGTCGCTGACGCGTACGCGTCAGATGGGTGTGCGTGAAAAATAAAAGTGAATAGAGAGTTGAGAAGGAGTGGCGCTGGAACAATGCGTTTCACACAAACGAGCCCACGCGTATGCGTACCCCACGCGTGTGCGTCGTTCGTGATTTTAGCACTCCACGCGTATGCGTGACCTGCAAAATCGACGTAAAGGAGTGTTTGGACAGAGAGTTGTGTTGCCTTGAGGCTGGAAGCGTGCTAGAGGCACAAATTTACTCACGCGTACGCGTCCCTGACGCGTGCGCGTCATTTGCAAAAATGTCCATCCACGCGTGCGCATGCGTGACGCGCACGCGTCGCATGAAACTATTGGTTCCCAAGCCACACGAACAGAGAGTTGCGCATGCGCGCGGCTAGCTTCGCACGATTCTCACAAAATCAGGGGCACGCGGACGCGTGCCTGACGCTCATGCGTCATTAAGGAAAATCCGGGACCCACGCGGACGCGTGCTATACGCGTACGCGTCGCCTTCGCTTTAATTTTCTTTCTCTCTCTCTCTCAATCCCTAATTCTCTCTTGTTTTTTTATCCTTTTATTCTTCTTTCATCTTAATATTTGTTTCTTTTTGTTTTCAGTTATACTTTGCTTGAGGACAAGCAAACCTTTAAGTTTGGTGTTGACGCTTCGGTTATGGGTTTTCTATTTATTTTTATGGTACAAAAGGGAGGTGAATCATCTTCACGGAGGAGCACAACCTGAAGAATAAAACGACCGCTAGAATAACTAAGGTGGTTGAGTTCCTTTCATTTTTTATTCCTTCCCACTTTTACTATGTTATATTCCGGTTTTCTGCTATTTTGCTTTGTTTATTGCATTATTCTTTATTAGATTCCTAGGGTCTAGTTTAGTTTTCTCTTAATTGCTTTAATTCTGAAAAGATGTCTCATGTATTACTCACTGAGCTTGAATGCAAATCAAAAATACAAAAGTGATATATTGCATGAGAAAGTGAGTTTATATTGAAGAATAGTCTTATTTACTTAGATGTGGTGATATTTTCTATGATTCTGAATGCATGATATGAACAGTGCATAGTGAAATTTGAATCAAAGAATGTTGATGTACAAGAAACGGGAATTTAGAGAATTATTCTGATTTCTCTGAATTTAATAAAAGTTTAATCCTTGAAGTAAAAGAAACAGCAAAAGAAAAAAATAAAAGCAAAGTCCAAGGCTCTGAGCATCAATGACTAGGGAGGTCAGACATGATTAAAAGCTCAAAGAGTTGTTTCCCTAGTCACATGCTTGTGGTGTTCTTGTGTCAAGTAATCCTTGAGACAAAACATTTAGAGTCGAGATCAATTGCAGAGTACGCCAAAGGCTTTGAGAACCACTGTCTGGGAGTAACTAAAAAAAAATATTTAGAACTTAAAGAGAGTTCCTCAGTTAAGTGCTTGTGGTGTTTCTGTGTCAAGTAAAGCTTAAGACAAAATATTTAAAGCCACGGCTAGGCTCAAGGTGCAAAGCACCAAAGAAAAAAAAATTGTTATGTTCAAGGGTTAAATTGAGTCATAAAAGATCAGAGAGTTCATAATATTATCCGGATTCTAATTCCGAATGACAGTGACATCCTTCTGATTCAAAGGAGAGTGAGTCACGCGTACGCGTCGATGGTCTTCTTCGCGTGTCACGCGTACGCGTTATTCACGCGTACGCGTCGCTGAGCAAATCTTCAAATCACGCGTACGCATCAATCACGCGCACGCCTCACCATGGAAAGCTCCAAATCACGCGCACGCGTCAGTTACGCGTACGCGTCGCTCCTCGCTGCCATCTCCTTTGATTCTTGTGCTGCAGAAACTCCATCAAATCCAGCCGAATGCTACCTAAAATAAACAAAATTGCAAAAGACTCAAAGTAGCATCTATATTGGCTAAAAGATAATTAATTTTTATTAAACTCAACAAATTAGATGCAAATTCACTAGGAAAAGATAGGAAAGATGCTCACGCATCAATTCCCCGGCAACGGCGCCAAAATTTGACGGAGAAAAAATGTCGGTAAAGATTTTCACAAAAATTTTTGCGTTGCAAGTATAGTCTAAACCGACAATTAAACCTCAATCAAAATTTAATTTGTTTGTCACTTAAGCAAACCCAATAAAAATAAACCAAAATATTTAAACCTCGGGTCGTCTCTCAAGGAATTGCATGAAAGTGTGTTATTATTGGTTATGAGATTGTATCTTTTTGGGTTTTTTTTTTTAGTTTAATAAGCAAGGAATGTAAATAACAAGAAAATAATTAACAACTAAAAAAAGTCCTAACAAGAGTTGAGAATCAGAATTCCTATCCTCATTATCAATGTCACTTGTGATGGTAATTGCCTTTTGCTATCACTTAGTTAACCTCTAACAAATGAAGGTAAGTCAAGTGAGCAAATCAACTTGAGTTCACAAGTCCTAATCAAAGACTAGAGTTAGTGAAGCTCAAGCCAACTAGCAACTTTCAATCACCAAACAACAAGAGACTTTGACAATTCAAGAGTCTCCAATTTACTCAATCTAAGCTAAGAACATAAAAGCTAACTTAAAATCCAACCAAGCATTTTATCAAACACTTGGTGGGCACAAAATAAAAGCATAGAAAATTAACAAGGAATAATAAAACCTAAAACTAACAATTGCAAGCATTCAATAATAACAAAGAAGAAAGGAGCAATAAATATGAAATACCTCAAATTGCATTAAAAGCGATATCAAATCTAACATGAGAATTCATAAACTAAATGGGGAAAAATAAAGTAATCAACAAGGGAAGTAAATAAACTAGAATGCTAGAACAAATAAAAAGTAGAAGAGAAACTAAATTAAACTAAGATAGAAATCTGAAATTGAGAAGAACTAAAAGAAACCCTAAAACCTAGAGAGAGGAGAGGCTCTAGAAAACTACATCTAAAACCTAATGTGTGAATAATGAGGTGTGAATGAATTGTTGAATGATTGATTCCCCCACTCTGCAGCCTCCAATCTATGTTTTCGGGCTTGGAACGGGGCCAAAAACAGCCTAGAAATCGGCCCCAGCGTCTTCTGTGTAATGCAGCACGTGACGCTCTGTCACGCGTATGCGTCAGTCACTCGTACGCGTCGTTTGCACAAATTCCTGGTCACGCGTACGCGTGGGCACGTACGCGTCGCTGCCAACTTCTCAAAACATCATTTTGTTGCGTTTCTTCCACTTTTGCATGCTTCCTTTCCGTCCTCTAAGCCATTCCTACCCTATAAACCCTGAAAACACTCAGAAACATATCACGGCATCGAATGGTAATAAGAGAGGTTTAAAATTAGCAAATTTAAGGCCAACGAAGCATGTTTTCAATCATAGTACAGAATTAGGAAGGAAAATGTAAAACATGCAATTTGTATGCATAAGTGTGAGAATAATGGATAAAATCTACTAAATTAAGCATGAGATAAACCCTAAAAATGGGGTTTGTCACACGCGTACACGTGGGCTGTAAGAACTGGCAAAACTGTTTTTATAAAAATAATAATTTTAAGTTCCCGAGATGTATTCAAAATTTAGAAGTTTTAATTTTTAGAACACAACATACTTTTAGTTTGCTTTTTCTTGCCATCATTGTGATGGTCTTGTTACTTGCATCTTCATCTCTTCGGTGTCTAGCCATAGCCTCCATGCTTTCTCTGTAATGATATGACCGAAGGTAGAAAAGAGAGTAGAGAGAGAAGAGAGAAAAAGAAAAAGCTAGGAGTAATGAGTGTTATCACAAATAAATTAATTAAGATCAACTCCCTATGCTTTTGTGTAGTAGCGTGTAAGCTACATTAAAGGCCATCAAATCATTTTCTCTCTCTCATTTATGTTTCCAATGCTAGCAAATTAAATTTTGAAATCCATCCCAAAATAAGATATGGGATCCGTTGGAAGCATTGAAACTTTGCTTTCTTTGCTTAATGGATTCGGACCAAGCTTTGGTCTATTTAGCAAAGATTGTTATTGGGCTTGTAGCAACAATGATTCATTTTGGCCCAATGACTTTATCATGATTTCAGCCAACATATTTTTCAATAGAATGATAATAAGGCTGAAGGTAAGATTCATATATGGGCTTGCAACTTTTTCTTTTATTTTTTGGCCCAATGAGAACCTGCATAGCAAAAATTAATTTAATCAACATGTATGAATTAATATTTTTGCAATTAATCAAATTAATAATGTTTAGTCATCACAAATGTTAATTCAGAGTTTTCCAAACTCATCAATCTCCCCCTTGATGACAAACATTATTAAAAATTGAAATGGAAAGAAATTAAAGATTAGAGTATAGAATACTCCCTTTGAAGTTTTGAATTTCTCCCCCTTTCTAATTGTCACATGGCTCCCCCTTAATGTATGCTATTTTACCAGGGAAAGCTTTTATACCTGTAACAATTTTATCAAGCCTAAGGCAACAATGTTATTCAATATATTCATTATGTAATGTTGAATGGCTTGATTTATGAGCAGAATTGAATGATAATCAAAACTCATTTGTTATCAATAATTTGATTTTCTGCTCAATTACTTACAAAACAATTTGATGCAACCAAACATTGATGTTTCCTGAAGCTGCCTTTCAAGTAATTTTCCAATAAATCAAATCAGATTAAGCATAGCAAGGAAAATTTTTCTAATCAAGCATGATCATCTCAAGCAATAGAAACTATCAAGCTTCATATATCACAACTTAAAAGAACTGCCAAAAATATCCCTTAATCCAAAACAGCAATCATTCTACCAAGGAAACAGAAATATATCAAATGCATTACAAACACAGCAAATATTTTTCCAAGGTAAAACAACTAAGTCATAAACATTAATCAGCAGCAATCATGTTTACCAAGATAGCACAAATGCATCAAAACCATATCATCAACAAGGGAGACCATGAATCTTCAAAAAGATTTCATCCCTGTTTTGTTAATCTCAATTTTTGGCATTTTCAATTTTCAACTTTTTCCTTTCTCCCCCTTTTGGCATCAAGGAGCACCTGCAAAAAATGACATACAAAGCAAAATATCCAATATACCCAAAATGTTAAAAGTGTGTCACCAAGTCATGGGTCCAACAGTATCTAAACAAACAAAATAGAGTATCAAATTGAGCCTAGACATGCCAATATCAAATATAGCAAAAACAGATTAATCAGACAGGTGAAACTCAGATTCTTCAGCCTCTTCTCCATTCGCAGCATCCATCTCCTCCGCAAAGCTCTCCAGCATCAGACTTACCCTATCCTTGCACCTCATCCAAGCCCTCTCATTCTCATAGGCTAGCTTGCGGGCCGTCTTATGGGATTGTATCATTAGTTCTGACATGTTTGAGAATTCAGTGAGGATTTCTTTGATTGATTCGGTTGCCTTGGAGGATTCTGGCCGACTCTCAAAATCATCATCAGAAGCCACAAATTTCTTTCCTTTGGAGCTCTTCATAGCTCCTCCTCCTTTGATCATAGATACCTTATTTTCTACAGCCTCATTCAACATATCAACTTTAAAATATTCAAAAATACTTGTTAAAAACATGCCATAAGGCAGATTTGCCTTTTTGGTACTCTTAACTGATTTCCACATGTGTCTAATCATAAGGTAACCAAAAGAGATAGGATTAGATGTAACAAGAGCAAAAATTATGAGAGAGTCAGAGAGGGTTACTCTATTATGGGATCCACCTTGGGGGGGTCAGAATGTGGGTGATGATCCTGTGAAGCAAAGAGTTGGTAGGACCAAGTGTCTTATGGGTAGGAATAGTGCCATCCAAGTCAGAGAGATTTTCACAGATATGTTGCAGGACGATTTTGTACGTGACTCCAACCTGGGAGTCCCACCTCTCAGCCATATATGCTCTCGGCCCTTTCTCTTTATAGCCTAGAGCTATCCCAATGGTTCCAGTATCAAGGGTGATGTGAACTCTCTTCACATATGAGTGGATGGTGCCATCAATCAGTCGCATGTTGGCATAGAACTCACGAACTAAACCGGGGTAGACCGATTTCTGAATGTGTAGCAGCGGTGTCCATTGAAGAAGTTCAAATAGAGGAGCAACATTGATACCTTTGTTGGTGAGAGAGTCGAGATTGACTAAATAAGTGGCACAGAGATGACGCTTTTCCAGAACCTCTTTGTGAAACTCATATGAAGCACATGAGATGAACCTAGCCGGATCATAGTGAGAGTGTGGTTTGTTGAACTTGTTCTTAAAATCCATTGACTCCAGATTTGCTAGTTCCCTAGTGTCATGCAACGCGAACCCTTTTGTCTTTTGAGTGCTCCTTCCGGGTGTGGTTCTCTTTGGTGGTGAGTGCGGTGGTGAAGGGATGGGTGAAGTGTGAGATTCTTCTTTTTCCGCCACGGGTGCCTTCTCCTTCTTCTTTTTTGAGGATGATTTCGTGGCTATAACTTTCCTTCTCATGGTGTCTGTGTGCTTAGTAGGAGGTGAGGGAGAAGATGATGAGGTTGAGTGAATACGGATGTGGGTGTGAGTTTGGGGCGTTGAGGGTTTTTGAGAGAAGATAATCCTTTCACTTTTTTGAGGTGCAGTTTTTTTTTCATGTTAGAGAAAATGGAGAAGTGGAATATGGAAGGTTGAAGAAGGCCGAATGGAGTGAGGGAGGAGGGAGGTTAGTGGCGCAACAAATGTGGAGTGGAGAGAGAATTGGAGGGAGTTTTAATGACCATTTATTAGCGGTTATTACCCAAGGAAGTTTCTCTTTATTTGAAATTGGAAACTGAAAAGTGGTTTCCTAGAATCAAGGGATTAGATGAAGAGAAAAATTTGATTTGACAATAACCACTTCCAACAAGATTTGATGAGACAACTAAAAAGATTGTGATTTACACAAAGAGTAACTAACAAAACGGACATAGTGGGGTCAAGGAAATTTGGTGGGGCCCATAATGATTAAATTCTGTGCAGTCTCCCCCTTGATCACAGCCCTCTCAACACACTCTAATTTTTATCTCCTCCATTCCTACAAGACAAAACTGAGCAGAATCAGAAATTTCACAAGTTATCAATAGAACTTAAATCAAACATTCCCAAACTTTTTCTCAAGATGCAGAATCTGTCTTCACAGAGGGGTTTTGTAAAAATATCAGCATGTTGATCTTCAGATTTTACAAATTGAATATCAATAGTACCCTTTTGCACATGTTCTCTTATGAAATGATATTTAATTTCAATGTGCTTGGTTCTTGAGTGCAGAACAGGATTTTTTGAAATGTTTATAGCACTCATATTATCACAAAATAAGGGTATACTATTGATCTTTAATTTATAATCTTCCAACTGCGTTTTTAACCAAATCAATTGTGAATAACATGCAGATGCAGAAATATATTCAGCTTCAGCTGTGGCTTGCTTTTTGCTTGACCACATATTAAGTGAGCTTCCTACGAGGCAACACATGCTGGATGTGCTCTGTCTATCCACCTTATCTCCCACATAATCTGCATCACAAAATCCTACTGCACAAAAGTCATCAAATTTAGGATACCACAAACCATAATCACTTGTTCTCTTGATATATCTAATGATGCGCTTAACGGTTGAAAGATGGGATTCCTTTGGATGAGATTGAAACCTTGAGCATACACCCACACTTTGAACAATATCTGGTCTAGAGGAGGTAAGATACATAAGTGAATCTATCATTCCTCTATACCTTGTTTCATCCACATCTTTGCCATTATCATCCTTTTCAAGTTTTGTATTTGGATGCATAGGTGTTCCCATTGGTTTGGAAATTTCTAGGCCAAATTTTTTGATAAGTTCCTTTGCATACTTTCCTTGGTGAATAAAGGTACCACTAGGAGTTTGTTTAATTTGGAGGCCAAGAAAGAAAGTTAGCTCTCCCATTAAACTCATCTCAAACTCACTAGTCATGAGTTTTCCAAACTCTTCACACAAGACTCATTGGCTGATCCAAACACAATATCATCCACATACACTTGAACTAGGAGAATATCATCATTAGATACTTTAATAAATAAAGTAGTGTCGGTGGCACCCCTTTGAAATTGATTTTCCAACAAGAAGGTGCTAAGCCTTTCATACCAAGCTCTTGGATCTTGCCTAAGGCCATAAAGGGCCTTTGATAGTTTGAAAACATGATTTGGGAAATCTTTGTGTTCAAAACCGGGGGATTGTGCCACATACACTTCTCTATCAATAAAGCCATTAAGGAAAGCACATTTAACATCCATTTGAAACATTTTGAAACCTTTATGGGCAGCATAGGCAAGAAGCAACCTAATTGCTTCCATTCTAACTACCAGAGCAAAAGACTCATCAAAATTTATACCCTCTTCTTGATCGTAACCTTGGGCCACTAATCTAGCCTTGTTACGAACAACTTATCCATCCTCACCAAGTTTATTTTTAAAGACCCACTTAGTACCCGTAACTTTCTTACCATCCGGGTGAGGTACTAGTGACCAAACCTCATTCTTGTCAAATTGAGCGAGCTCTTCTTGCATTGCTTTGACCCATGATGGATCTTCAAGAGCTTGTTTGACATTGTTGGGCTCCATTTGTGACAAGAGGAAAAAGTTGCTTGGTTCGGATTGCCTTTTGGTTGAGGATCTTATTGTAACACCTTGAGAGGGATCACCAATGATGAAGTCATGAGGATAACCCCTCATGGACTTCCATTCTCTAGGCTTCTGGATAGGTGTTGAGCTTTGATGAGCTTCTGGTGGTCTCACTGTTCCAGTTTCTCGTGCCTGCTCAGGAGACAAAATGGAAATGTCTCCTCCAATCTGACGAGACAAAACTGGACTGGCAGATTTTTCATTTTGAGCAGATTTGGAATTTTCTTTATTTGTTTCAGCTTCTTCACAATCTGAATCATTATCTATCACAGTATTGGAAATTAAATTAGAATCACAAAAAGTAACATGTATGGATTTCTCTATGGTCCTATGTTCTTTGAGATAAATCATATAGGCCTTGCTAGTGGTGGAGTATCCAACAAATATCCCTTCATAGGATTTTGGATCAAATTTGCCAAGGTTTTCTTTATTGTTAAGTACAAAGCATTTGCATCCAAAAATATGAAAATACTTAAGATTTGGAGGAGTTCCTTTCTATAGCTCATAAGGTGTTTTCTTCAACCCTTTTCTAATAATTGTCCTATTCAAAATGTAGCATGCTGTATTTACAGCTTCAGCCCATAGAAATTTAGAAATCTCATTATCACAAAGCATGGCCCTAGTCATCTCTTGAAGGCTTCTATTCCTTCTCTCAACCACCCCATTTTGTTGAGGGGTTCTAGGGCATGAAAAGTTATTAGCAATTCCAAAGTCATCACAGAATTTTTCAAAGTCTTGGTTTTCAAATTCTCTTCTGTGATCACTTCTTAAATGGGCAATTTTTAAATCTTTTTCATTTTGAATTTTCTTGCAAAGGGTTAAAAAAGCATGAAAAGCATAATTTTTATGAGCAAGAAAAAGTACCCAACCAAATCTAGAGTAATCATCTACCACTACAAGACCATAGTGTTTACCTCCTAAACTTTGAGTTCTTGTTGGACCAAAAAGATCAATATGTAACATCTCTAATGGCCTTTTGGTTATGATTCCATCTTTTGATTTAAAAGAGGATTTTACTTATTTGCCCAATTGGCAAGCATCACAAGTAAGATCCTTACCAAACTTGATATTTAGAATTTCTCTAACCAAATTTTTCTTGACTAGCTTAGAAATTTGGTACATGCTAGCATGGCCCAACTTTCTATGCCATAGCCATTTTTCATATTCAAGAGAAGTAAAACATATTACATTTTGTCCTTTCAAGTCTTCAAGAGTCAATCCATACACATTATTGCACCTTTTAACTTCAAATAAAACATCCACAGTTTTCTCACAAAAAACCAAACATTCAAACTTTCTAAAAGTAACTTCAAAACCTAGATCACACAATTGTCTTACACTAAGTAAATTATGCTTTAAACCATTTACAAGAAGAACATCATTTATACAAGATGAAAAGCTTTTACCAACTTTCCCAACATCCACAATCTTTCCTTTAGCATCATCACCGAAAGTGACAAATCCTCCATCATATTCATCAAGCTTTATGAAGAAGGTTGTCTTTCCAGTCATATGCCTAGAGCATCTGCTGTCCATATACCACATATTCTCCTTCCGTTTGGATGCTAGGCACACCTACAAAACAAGCTTAAGTGACCTTAGGTATCCAAATCTTCTTGGATCCTTTCACGTTAAACCATCTCCTATGTCCCAAGCCATTGTAATCAAAAACAACTTTGTAAACTTTGTCACCAATCATTCTTTCACCAAAAAAAACATTGAATGGGAAAGTGTCCATTTCGGTTGCATAGTCTACAAAACCTTGGAGTTGTTGTTTTGTTAAAGTAGGTGGGGTCTTAAAACCTTGTATCATTAGAAGATGATGCTCTATTTTCAAAAGAAGGTTTCTCATCAGATTTGAAATTTTTGTGAAACCCCAAGCCAGCTTTATCAAAAAGAGGTTTTTGACTAGCCAAGATTTGATTTAAATTTTCAGAACTTTGAGTAAACTTGGCTAGTCATTTTCAAGACTTTTCAGCAACTCTTCGTTTTCCTTAAAACAGTTTACATATGCAACAACAGAGTGATTACTTTCACAACTTCTAAGTTGGGCTTTTAGCTGCTTATTTTCTTCAACAAGATCACAAGCAGTTTCGGCCTCCCTTATCTTTTCTTTGAGAAAACTGTTTTCGGCTTTAAGAATGATAATTTTCTATTCAAGGTCTTGGTTATCAAGCAAAAAATATCTTATTTTTTCAGAAAGGTGGTCTATCATAAGATGAAGTTCTTCAATGTCAGGGTTGTGAAAGACTACCTGATCTATGTGATCTGCCATGAGACATGGTTGTGACTTGGTTTCGGATTCTTCATCATCGTCTAAGTCATTTTCCAAGTCCTCCCATGAAGCCATCAGTCCCTTTTTCTTCCCTCTTTTCAGCTTCTCCTCCTTCTTCAACTTAGGGCAGTCAGATTTGAAATGCTCAGCTTCTTTGCAGTTGTAACATGTCACTTTGCTAAGATCTTTCTTCAGTTTTCTTGAGCTGCTTCCTTTGCCTTTCTCCCTGAACTTTATCATTTTCCTGAATTTTTTGGCAAACAACACAAACTCATTTTCAGAGGAGTTATCACTGGATTCATCATCCAGGGGGTTAGTCACAGAAGAAAAATCAATTCCCTTTTTTTTATCTTTTTTTAAATAAGTGTTTTCAAAAGCAAGTAAGTTCCCTCTCAATTCATCACATGTCATGGAATCTAAACTACTGCTTTCAGAAATAATTAATGCTTTAGTTTCTCACTCTTTTGTAAGACATCTCAATACTCTCCTCACAAGCACAGAATTAGGATACGTAATTCCCATAGCATCCAAGCCAACAATGATGATGTTGAACCTTTCGAACAGTTCATCAATAGATTCTCCTTCCTTCGTTGCAAACATTTCATACTCTCTATTCAACATATCTGTCCGGGTCTTCTTCACAATGGTGGTTCCTTCATGGGTGATTTGTAGTTTGTTCCAGATTTCCTTTGCCGTTGTGCATCATGATACCCGTCGGTACTCCTCGAAACTTATAGTACAGTTGAGTAGATTGATAGCCTTGGCATTGAGCTCCACCTTCTTTCTATCTTCTTCGGTCCAGCTGGCTTCTGGTTTGAGTAATACTACTCCTTCAGCACTTGTGGTGGTAGGAAACTGAGGATCCTCAAGGATGATCTTCCATAGTCTGTAATCTATTGCTTGTACAAAGATCTTCATTCTCTCCTTCCAATAGGTGTAGTTTTTCCCATTGAAAAGAGGAGGTCTGTTGCTTGACTGTCCTTCCGTCAGATTGTAGGACACCAGAGTTGAGCCACTGTTCTCTGCCATCTGGATCTTTTCTCCAAGCTACAAAGCTTGATCTCTTTAAGACCAAGCTCTGATACCAATTGATGGTTTCAGTGGCTAAGAGAAGGGGGGTTGAATCTTATCCCCTTTTTGACTTGGTAACACTTGCTGGTCCTTAAATTAACTTTTGGAGACTTTTAGATTTTTGTCTCGTCCCTAGCCACAAGACTTTTTTTTTTATCTCGTGACCCGGCACGAGATATTTTCCAGTTTTATCTCCTGTGCAGCAAAAATCAGAAATGGAGTAGAAGAGAGAGAAAATTACACCCTGATATATCCTGGTTCAGCTGCTAAGTGCAGTGCAGCCTACATCTAGTCTCCATCACAAAGATGATAGAATTTCACTATAATCATTCTTGATTACAGACACCAATACTCCCTAGGAACTACCCTTCCTATTTGGGACAAGTCCAGAATCTAATCCCAAACTGAACTTGACTTAGTCACTGCCAAGCTTTCAACTGTAAAGTGCTAACCCAACTTACAAGGGAATTCCCACAGAATCATGAAACACAACACAGATGTACAAAGGAATTCTAAGGACATCTATGGCTTTTTCCTTTAATTTTGCACTCTCTGCCTTTTTCCGCTCTATGGCCTTTTCATACAAACCTCACTGTTTGCCTTTTTCCATGAGACTCAAGATATGACAAAATTAAACAGAAAAATACAAAACAGAATACATTGAATGAGAAGAAAATTTGTTAGCTTGGGGAGCTATAAAAACTCTGTGCTCACTCTTTTTCTTTCCTTGAATCAAATCCTGACTGTTCACCCTTACTTATAGAAAGAAGCCTCCAAGGTTAAAACCAAAACAAACCAAGCTAATCTTCCTCTTCTTCAAGTAAGAACCGGTTTGGCCAGAGAGAGAGAAGAGATAACCCATGCAAAACCCAACATGCAATTACCTCTAGTCCTTCCTTGGTCACCAATCTTCATCAATCCAAGCCCTTCATCTTTTCTTGCTCTCCAAGATGAACTCCTGGCCCTTGATGCTTCATGATGATGATAGCTTCATCTGCTCCAATCTCTGCCTCTTCCATCACGTAGCCACTGTAGCTACCTCCTGTGGTGGTTGAGCAGAATCAGAGACAAGCCATCCCTCCAAGATTCTTCTACTCTAACCGAAATCTTCTTCATCCATTTTTGGTATGGAGAAGACAAGATCTCTTCACAAAATCTTACCACAAGTAAATGAGAATCTTAGCCACAACATACTTTTAGTTTGCTTTTTCTTGCCATCATTGTGATGGTCTTGTTACTTGCATCTTCATCTCTTCGGTGTCTAGCAATAGCCTCCATGCTTTCTCTGTAATGATATGACCGAAGGTAGAAAAGAGAGTAGAGAGAGAAGAGAGAAAAAGAAAAAGCTAGGAGTAATGAGTGTTATCACAAATAAATTAATTAAGATCAACTCCCTATGCTTTTGTGTAGTAGCGTGTAAGCTACATTAAAAGCCATTAAATCCTTTTCTCTCTCTCATTTATGTTTCCAATGCTAGCAAATTAAATTTTGAAATCCATCCCAAAATAAGATATGGGATCCGTTGGAAGCATTGAAACTTTGCTTTCTTTGCTTAATGGATTCGGACCAAGCTTTGGTCTATTTAGCAAAGATTGTTATTGGACTTGTAGCAACAATGATTCAATTTGGCCCAATGACTTTATCATGATTTCAGCCAACATATTTTTCAATAGAATGATAATAAGGCTGAAGGTAAGATTCATATATGGGCTTGCAACTTTTTCTTTTATTTTTCGGCCCAATGAGAACCTGCATAGCAAAAATTAATTTAATCAACATGTATGAATTAATATTTTTGTAATTAATCAAATTAATAATGTTTAGTCATCACAAATGTTAATTCAGAGTTTTCCAAACTCATCACTTATTTTCATTCAAAATCTCCATTCTATTCATCACCAAACCTGCCAATATCAACACAATATGCCAGCAACAAAACTCTACACCACTTTATCAACCATCATTCATTAACATTACAGAATCTCACATTTCAACAACTCCATCATGCTCTCATTCAATATGTATGTAATCATATAATCACCAACTCAACCATGTTCCATACTAACATCAATATAACAACAATCTCCATCACATAACCAAATCACATGATAAATATGAAGGATACTAAGCATTGTACATTTTCTTGTGTTCCAACTTATCCTATGGTCATCTAGCCTAAGTTTTCACAGAACATTATATATTAAATGCGCGAAACCTAAACCATACCTTGGCCGGTTTTCTCATAGCGATCAAGGCAACTTATTAAAACAAACACAGCCCCAAAAACTTCAACAAAATACTAGTGTTCAGCTTCCTCCAAATTCCAATATCCATAATTTCATGCTCCAATTATTTATTCACAACCTAATGCACATTCATAACACATATATACCCAATTTAATACCCAAGGCATAAATTCAGTAAATTAAATAGGATTTATGGTATCCTCACTTTATCCAAGCTTCGTATAAGCAAGAGTGAACGTTTTCCTCAAGCTAATTGGATCCTAAAACATCAAAAAGTTAAGAAATTCAATACCTCCACATAATTTTCGAAAATTAGGGGAAGGAGTGGCTGAGAACAATAAAGTGAGTTACCTATGAAATTATTCTAGTAGAAACGTAAAGCTCGACGCGGTAGTCGCGTGGCCGCAAACGGTGCGGCGATCGGAGTTTGGATTAAAAAGTTACGGCGTTTTGAAATTAACGTAAGGGTTTCGTACCCTTCTCCTCCATTGCTGCATTGAACACTGTTTTTGTTGCATTTGGAGGAGAAAATGAGCTTTGGCTCATTTAAAGGTTGGGCCCACGGGCCCAATTTGGGCCCAGTTCAATCGGTTCGGCCCGTTCGGTCCAATCTTAGGCCGAATTCTTCAAAATTAATGTCAAAATTCTCGTTTTGATGAGCTCTATCCTAATTTAATATAATATTCACATTCCTAATTTTCTTTATTAAAAATTAATTTATTGACTAATTATTTACTTATTTAACGGGGTTTACAACTCGAGCTGATGTAGCATTATACGAAGGATGGGAGAAATCCAACCGTTTAAGTATGATATTCATGAAGTCTCGTATCTCAACTAGTATCCTAGGTTTAATTTCTGATTACAAAAATGTCAAGAATTACATGAAGGCTATTGATGAACAATTTGAGTCTTCTAGTAAGACACTTGCAAGCACCCTAATGGCACAATTGTCATCTATGAGGTTTACTAGCGTGAGCATATCATGAGGTTGAGAGACATAGCAGCACAACTAATTAAAGGCTTTACAAGTTAAGATCTCTAACTCATTTTCGGTGCATCTTATTCTGAATTTCTTTTTTATCTAGTATGGACAATTTAAGATTTCTTACAAAACACATAAAGAAATATAATCATTTATGTATTTTTTTTATTTGCTTAAATTTTTAGATAAAATATCATAATATCATTACATTATATCAGAATATCTATGATAAAAAATTTTAGAGTTCGATTCTTCTTATCTCTAAAAAAAATATCATAATAAATTTAGACTAAATTGAATAGTTGATCATATGTAGAGAGAAATGACCTACTCTCATCATTTGTTAATTTTTCATTCCTTTAAATTAAATATTAAATTGAAAACATTTGCAGAAAGTGAACGAAATCATGAAACAAGAAGTTTCATGAAACAAGAAGTTCAAATGCATAAAGAAAAAGTGAAGATGAATTTGTCTTCTAGTGGCAATAATATCATACAAAGACTAAGCTTAATTGATTCAATTCAACGATTGAGTATATCTTATCATTTGAAAATGAGATTGACAGAATATTAGTACATATAGAACTAATTTTTTTTATCTTTTATATATAATTACAATATAAAAAGATACCAATTATTAATTATGGATTCACACTAGTTAGTATAAATATGAATTATACAGATGTTTTCAACAAATTCAAGAATAAAAAAGGAGAATTCAATGAAATAATTGTTGTTCAAGATGTTGGAATGTGGAGTTTGTATGAGGCTGTGAAGGTTGTAGAAGGCTTAGAGAATGGGGGTTGAATCTATAACCTTCTTTTAGTTTAATGAAATAAGGCTTAACTTATAAACTTACACTAAGATTCTGTTTGAATTCAGCAGCAAAAAATTTATGAGACAATTTCATTTTGTCTCATGAATATCTGAAAATAGAACAGAGAAGGGAAGAAAGAAGCTGATACCATCATGTATCCTAGTTCAGTTGCCTTGTGCAATGCAACCTACATCTAATCTCTACCACAACAGTGATGGAATTTCCACTATAGTTAAAGTATTACATACACCAATTCCGCAGGATTGACACAATCCTTTCACTCTCAAGTTCTAACTCAACTTGACTTGGTTATGCTAATATCTAACTATTCACTCTTAGTGTTTACCCAACTAAGAAAAGGGTACCTCACTGGTACAGGATATAAGACACAAAACCAACCTAAAGAAATCAGAAATCACTCTAGGCTTTTCACTCAAGTGTATCATTCAGTCTTTTTCACTCTTTGACTTTTTCATAAGCTCTCTCTTTCAGCCTTTTACCCCTCAAGAAATTACAGAAAGATATACATTGAAAAATAAATTACAATTGTAAAACATGAAGGAAATTAATGCTTCAACAACCTCTATTGCTATGCGATGAACCAGATTTGCTTAACTTTGATTTCGTTCCTCATTCTGGCAGAATGCTCTTTTGATAGAAAGCACTGTCCAAGTTGATGAACTCTCTCAGAGAAAACTTCTCAGAACATGAACTTCAAACCCTGGTTCTCTCTCCTTAGCTTCAAAATGATGAAAAATTTTCATTTTTATCTCCTTGCATGTTGCTGAGTTGCTCTCTACCAAATCAACTCCTTGAGTTGTGTGCTACCAACTTAGCCTTTCACTTTCTTCCATTAATCCCCAATTTAAAATTTTGAAATAGATCTCTTTCTCTTGACCGAGTGCCTCAGAACAGCAAAGAAGAAAAATTTTCAATGGCAATCCATATCTGAACTCTTGAGATACTACTTTGTCTCCAAGAAACAATCTTTGCCTTTGATTCACAACAGTGTGTTTCAGAAATCACTTTCTCCATATGTCTCAAAATGAAGTAGTAGAGAGTTGGAGAAGGAGGGAAGAAAGTAAGATGCATGCAAAAGAAAATGAATCACCTTTAACTTCTAACTTAGCTTGATATGGTTGGATTTGGATGATTAGACTTCAACCTTTTTGCTTAACCCTTCGCTTTCTTTCTTCTTTGGTGAATGGCTTAGGAATGAAACTTTCTCTCTCTTCTCTGAGTTCTGACCAAAAATAAAAAAAAGGAACATTGGCTTTGGTGGAAGCACTTTGGAGAGATCAGCTTTGAGTGAGATCAATTCGGGCTTGGGTTAGCTCTTTTCTAGTTCAGCCCACGTGATTCTTTTGCTTAACAACTTTGGGCTTTTAGTGCTTTGTTAGTCCACTTCGATTCTGGTTTGATTTCCTTCCTATTGGGCTGCTGCAACATTCTTTCTTTGCCCTGCAACACTTAATCAAATTCAATCAAAACTGATTGGGTATTTATTCCATTAAAAAAATAATGTTTGTCATGATCAAATTAATTTAGTTAATTTCTTAACTCAACAGGCTGCACAGTTAAGAGTTCATGGAAAAATATATTAGAGGAAGCACATAAATTCACATACAATAAACTTAAGTCCATCACTAATCAATTGAGTCCATCTCTTTTTTTTTTTTTTTTCAATAGTAGGATTTGATTTTCATTAATAAAAATGGATGGTCTAAAATGGACTACAGACAAGAATAGAAGATGGATAGATCCACCAATATTCTAATACATATCTTAATGTAAGAAAAGAAAAGGAAAAGTGAGGCTTTCATCTTCTTCGACGTTCTTCCATAGCCCTTCGAGCTACTACCAAGACCTCAGATGGGGGATTTGACGGCCTTCAAAGATGAAAACATTTCGGACTTTCCAAATATGCCAAGTAATGTTTGTGCGATTTCTCTTCTTTCTTTAGTTGCTTTATTTCTTCTCAACTCATTTTTCAGTCTCATCCACCATTTCTAGGTTTCTTCTTGCTAGTCTGGTGTGGACAAATTTATTGCTTGCCAAACATCCTTCGATTCTGTGCACTCCTAGAAGCAATGAAAGGTTAATTCCTTAACTTGGTTGCACCGCCGACAAATTGGGTTCATCTCTGCTGATCAATTAGAGGAATTTTTTATAGTTTTTTCTTAAATTATGAGAAATATAATTATTTATGTGTTCTATTATATTAATTTTAAATTTTTATAAAAAAATAGTTTCATAATGTAATATCAGATTTTCTATGATTTAAAAGTTTAGAATTTAATTTTTATATGTTAATTTCAAAAAAAAATAGTATAAGACTAATAAAAAATTACAAAATATTTACACAATTTTAAAAAAATACTTACTTAAAAAAATATACTAACTAAAGATATAATCATTTGTATATTTTTTTTTTATCAACATAAAATTTTAAAAAGAATGGATTCATGATAAAAATATATTACGTTCAGCTTTCCCACTTGTAACATTTTAGTTAGTCTGCATTTCAATTAAATACTTATAATATTTAGGACTGTAGTATATACTTGTGATATTTAAATCCCGTTTGCTTTTATCTTTAGTTTACTAATTGTATGTGTTCTGTCCGAACATCAATTGTTAAAACAAATTCTTTATCTATTAGAATACAAACAAATTCATGCATTCAATATATTAAAGAGGGGATAACAAAAGTTTGGTATTCTCCATCATTTCATTAATGACTAACACAAGTACAAAGTATTACACCAAATTAAAGCTGTAGTATTTTGTAAGTATATCTGAACACAAATATAGAAACATTATTGAGTGAGAAATAAAATAAAAAACAATACTTCACCTTTTTTTAATTATTGAGATTTTGATTGAATAAAAAATGAACAAATCTTATTTTTAAGATATAGATATGGCATTTTTTTGTTTTTGTGACTATATAGCATTTATTTGGAGAACGGTATTGTCGGCACTTTTGAATTTGATAATACCATTTCTTTTTTATATATATTTTAAATTATTATTTATTTTATTATTTTATTTCTTATGATAATTTAAAAAAATACATAATAAAAAAATAATAATATTATGATAGAATCTACTCTACATTCGTTTATATTATCTTGCGCCAATAGTCGGTGGCTACATGCATATATTAAATATATCATAAAAATGTTATTCATATACTAAATTTTTAGTCAATGTTAATTTTTGTATACGAAGAATGAAGTCGAATTTAATTATGGTTTAACATTTATTGGATTGAAGACCTGACAACGTGTAACTAACCAGACCAACGGAATGGAATATGAAAAGTGGATTCAGCACCAAAATAAAAATTATAAATTCAATCTATGACTACAAATATTTTTGAGTGTGTTAATTCAGTACTCAAAGGTGTCAAGAACCTTTTAATTTGTTCCTTGATAAAATTCACTTATAAAAAATTAGCAGAGCTCTTTATTTGCAAGAGAAAAAAAATTGAGACACAATTAGAGACAGATCAACAATTTAGTCCGTCACTTGTGAAAGCAATAAAAACATATCTAAAGGTATCGAAATGTTTCATAATGACACTACATGATAGGAATAATTCAGGATTTAACGTGGTCGAGACTATTTCTACTTACAAAATCTTATTGAAAGATCGGATGTGCGATTGCCAATACTTTTAAGCCTTTCACTACCCACATGTTACTAGCAGTTACTTGCTGTACTGTACATATTCCTATGTGAGTTGGACAACGTATATTCACGAGATTTTTTAGACATTTTAAAATTTTATTTTTATTTTTCAGACAGGATATTCGTTACATTGAATTTTTTCCGGAGTGCTTTAAAATTGTTTTCAATGCGATTGTAGAATGTTCAATGGAAATAGAGGTTTTCAGGAATGATGTCGGTGGAAACTCAAACTCAGTATTGCAACATGTTACACAAGCCGTAAGTTTTTATTAATTACACTTATTATTAGTTTATTAATAATCACTTTAATTAATTAAATAACTTCTTATTATATATATACTTGCAGTTTTCTAATTAAATAACTTTTTCTATTTCAGCTTTTGATTGATGAATCGAGTGGTTTGAAAAAAAAGTTTAAAATTACAAATTGAAATTTATTTAAATATTTTTTAATTTGCAAAAAGAATTTATCATAGTTTAGTGGTTTGATTTAATTAACTAATTTATAAGGTTAAAAATAGTCAACACTATTCAAGATAATGCATCGAATTCCTCCAATCAAAATTGAACAACTCATAAAGGATCTGCAATTCTCTAATAATTGAGGAATGGCTACAGTTCACTCGCTTTTTAACAAGACAAAGTAAAAAGGAATCTTGTTGGTACATAGCTTAGCTGTCCACTTGGGCCATACATTTTTCACATTCGAGAATGGGCTCCAGCTAGGGACATGAACTCATCTCCCTTTGCATGAGTGAACCATATTCTATATAGTTATTGCTTCTTAACGTCTTAATCTATGAACAAAAACAAAAACGTCTTAATATAGTTCATTACCCAATACTAGTCTCTTTCAGCTTCAGTTCCAGTGATGACTTCGAGTCAACCTGTCCCTTCTAACTCAAAGCGACGATCTGCAAATTTTGCTCCTAATATTTGGCACGATACTTTCCAAAAATATGCTGATTCTAAATTCTTGGTATCTTATTTAATTTTGTATGATGAAATATCAGTATATTGTTAAACTTATACATATATTATCGTGATAATTTTTGAATTATTACATATATTTAAAATAGGGATAGTATATATCTCATCATTTCTACACCAGAAACTCAAAATAATGCTTGGGTAAGTGTTGTAGTGTGTAAATTGGATAAATTATAAGTAGTTTTAAGTATAGTTGCTTTAACAAGAATGATGGTAATATATATGGATGGGATTCCTAGTTGTATAAAAGAAGTTATCTATATTATTGTGTTTCTAATATGCAAATGCAACCCCAAAAATTTCCATAACTTTTTGACTTTTTGAATATTTTTGGACATATATTTTGTCAAGTTTAATTTTGATGCATCAAAAGTGTAAAATATTTTGTAGAATTGTGTAATTATATTTATTTTTTTAAATAATTATTTACACAGTTAATAAAAATAATAATTATTTTTTTATTATATTATGTTATGTAATTAGATATATGTATAAAAATGTTTTAATTTTGATGTAAGTGTAAAATAGTTTTTTACGTGTATTTAGTTATGCGATGTCACATCATATTTCACATTAATCGCGTGAATGGTTATCTAAAAAAATAAGTATGATTATACAATAGTACAAAATACTTTACACAGCCAATACATCTAAATTAAACTCTTAGTTTATATATACATATGTTTTAAAAGAGAGTTTTAAAGTAATGATTGAATTATTTCCATGTGATTTCAAGGTCACGATCGAGTTCAAACTGTGAAAATAACTACAAAAGTAATTATTATATTAGATTGTGTATAATATACTCTTTAGATGAAGTCCTTTTTCAAATCTTGCATTAACATGTTTATGCATTGGACTGTCTTTTTAATAATATACTTTCTTTCTTTCTTTCTTTTTTTATTTTTTTTATTAATATAATGAAGATAACCTAATTAAGTTGAAAAGAGAAAAAAAATATAATCTCATTAATTTTCTTTTGTTTTTTAGTTTTTAAATAGTATAAGACTAAGTTTAATTGATTCAATTCAACGTTTGAGTATATCTTATCATTTTGAAGATGAAATTGACAGCATATTAGTACAAATTCACAATGATTTTACCAACAAAGATCTTACTATAGAGGAACGTGACCTTCATTTTGTCGCATTACTTTTTCGTTTGTTCCGACAAAAAGGATATATCATTTCATCAGGTATATACGTAAAACTAATTTTTGTTATCTTTTATATATACAATTACAATATAAAAAGATACCAATTATTAATTATGGACTCACACTAGTTAGTATAAATATGAATCATACAGATGTTTTCAACAAATTCAAGAATAAAGAAGGAGAATTCGATGAAATAATTGTTGTTCAAGATGTTGAAGGAATGTGGAGCTTGTATGAGGCTGCACAGTTAAGATTTCATGGAGAAGATATATTAGAGGAAGCACATGAATTCACATACAATAAACTTAAGTCTATCACCAATCAATTGAGTCCATCTCTTGCTGATCAAGTCAATCAAAGTTTAGTACAATCTTTTCACAAGGCAATTCCAAGAATGAAGGCAAGGTCATATATGTCTTTTTACGAAGAAAGTTATACGCATGATAAAGTTCTTCTAAAGTTTGCAAAACTAGATTTCAATATGCTACAAAAATGGTACCAGAAAGAAGTTGGTAGTGTCACCAAGTATGTATTTTAAATCTAGCTAAGCACTTCTTATTAGATATTTTTTTTCAAAAGAAAAGATCCTATAATTAACTAGACATAACTTTTTGTACGATTACAGGTGGTGGGAAAAGTTAGAATTTTCGAAAAAGGTGCCTTATGCAAGAGAGAGGATAGCTGAGTTATACTTCTGGCCATTTGCTATGAACTCTAAGCCTAAATATACTACTTTTAGAAGGGTGGTGGCCAAAGTGACTCAATGGATGACTATAGTTGATGACACTTATGATGTCTATGGAAGAATAGAAGAACTTGAGCTCCTCACACAGGCAATCCAAAGGTAAGAATTGACCAATTTTATATTATTATGCTACATATCTCAATTAAGAAGGATCTATACATATTGATCAATGAGTTTATATTTATTTTGGTTATTATATTATCTTAATAATTTAATTCCATGATCATGTCTCTTTCTTAATTAATTTTTAACCCTTTTGTGTTTCAGATGGGATATTAGTTACATTGCATCTCTTCCAGAGTGCTTTAAGGCGATTTTTAATGCAATTGTAGAACTTGTTGATGAAATAATAGAATTAAGTGCTGGGAGTGGAGAATCAGACTTCTTGTTGCAATGTCTCAAACAGGCCGTAGGCTTTATTCCTTACTTTTTTAATTTTAAATTAATTATTATATTCATTAATCATCATTGTAATGAAGTATTCATCAATTAATTTATCTTCAGTTGTCTCATTATGCACAAGGTTACATTGATGAAGCAAGATGGTGCCATGAGGGATATATTCCGCCATATGATGAGTATAAGGTTGTTGCATCTGCTACTACAACATATCAAGCGCTTACAATAATGTTTATTGCTTTGGGAGAATTTGCAACTAAAGAAACTCTTTATTGGATTTCTAATAATATTCCACTCATCGTACTAGCTTCATCACTTGTTACTAGACTCACAAATGATTTGGATTCACACAAGGTATATTGTTAGAGATATAACTATTTATATATCTTCTTTTTTTAATTAAAATTGTAAAAAGAAATGATTTATTGATATAATATCAAAATTTTTATGACAAAAACCTAGAATTC
>NC_029792.2:16067894-16073505 GCF_000816755.2 Arachis ipaensis
CAAAACTATTAGGTAAAATAATATAAATTATTATATATTTAAAATATTTTTTAATGTAAGAGCTTCTTTTTATCATATCATAAAATAACTTTTCATAAATAGTTATATTGCTAATAGAGTTTAATTTTAATTGGTTGTAAATAATCACTAATTTATTTGAAGTATTGATAATTTTATAAGGGTGTCATGAAGCAACTCTTAGTAAAAAAAAAATTAATAATTTTGATTTTTTTTATTTACTAACTTTCACATAATAGTATGATAATATAATTAAGTTGATAGTGAATATTTATATGCAGTTGTTTTTATATAAAATTTTTAGTTGAGAACTATTATGTAATTTGACATATTTGATTAAATTATTATTTAATAGTTTTCAACTAACAACTTTATATAAAGATAATTCTGCATGTGATTTTTTATCTAAGTTGATAGATATAAATTAAATCCATTTGCTACTAAGATATTACTATTTTATGTTTTAAGTGTCATTTTCTAATTCAGGGGCTTATACTATCTTCTTTCCCTGAATAATTGAATCAATATTACTTTAACAAAGTCATGATTAATTTACACACACAAGTTTTCAGTGGATTATTTTAAGACTTTTTGACAATGATATGTATGTATAATTAAACTTTTAATTTGGATTTGATCAATTATTTAATTTGTACGCTAGTCTTATAAGTGATTTTTGTTAGACCAATAAATAATTAAGCAATTTCACTGAATTTGGTTAGAAAAAATGCATGTACACGTATCATTAGATCTCTGTTTCTAAATCATAGGCCTATTTTGAACCAATTATTTGTAGTTTGAGCAGCAAAGAGAACATGCTGCTTCGGCCGTAGAATGTTGCATGAAGCAATATGGCTTTTCAGAAGAGGAGGCCCATGAATTCATCAAAAAGGATATCAATAATTACTGGAAGGATATGAATGAAGAGTACCTCAAGTTAATTGAATATATCCCAAGGCCAGTCCTTGATTGCATTGTTAACATGGCACGCATATGTGAGTTTCTATATGCAAATTTTGGAGATAAAATTACAGATTGTGCACTCTGTAAAGACCACATTGCGCCACTGCTTTTGGATCCCGTGGTCGTGTAGCAGTTTTATGGTCCTAATAAGCTTTTGAGTGTTTGGCCTTAATTAATCTTTAATTATATGCATGTATGGTGTTCTCGTCCTGTTGTTATTGTTTGTTTGTATTGTCTTGTAAGGATACCAAGTTCTTTGTCAACGGTTAGTTTTTTTACGAAGTTAAATTCTAAAATGATTTTTGTCGTGCACACTAAATAATTTTCGAAATCCCAATTACATCAATAATTATGTGTTTGAGATTGTTAAAAATGTGTATTACTTTAGTTTCAGATTCGTTTTTTTGTTAATAGCTTATTGGTGTAATTTGATGACATAGATCTTTAGTGATATATGTCATATTATAATTTGGTCATATATAATAAGAATTTAATTTTAATGTATTATCAATATAAAATTATTTTATACGTGCATCAACAATTACATAATGTCATATTAATAAAAATAACTATCTTTTACTTGAATTGCTTGAATGGTCATCTAAAAAAATAATTGTAATTATACAACCGTATAAAATATTTTATATATATAATCAGTGCATAAAAATTAAACTTATATAATAATGTGATAAATTTAGGGCAAAAAACTAGAATAAGCCAATGCCAGGCCGAAATTACGCAAATAAGTCGAAACCAAAATCGTTTCAGCAATGAGCCAAACCATATTTTTATATAATTCGAACCAATATGGTTCGAACTCCATTCTATAGTAATTCGAACCGATCCAGTTCGAGTTACAAGGAGAGCAGTTGGTTCAAGTAAATCGAACCAAGCTGGTTCGAATTACAGAGAGAGAAGCTGCATCATATAATTCGAACCAAGCTGGTTCGAATTATAAGGAGAGATGCTGCATGAAGTAATTCGAACCAAGCTGGTTCGAATTACACAACTCCTAATTCGAACCAGTGTGATTCGATTTAGTGGTATACAGAGCTCTATATATAGGGTTGTAAACGTGAGTTGCTCTCATTAGAGGGTGCAAGATGGCTAGTGAGGAGAGTTTTGTTGTTTTGGTTCACTACAGAGGATCCATTAAGAGGAAAACTCGTTCCGGTTTGAAGTTCACAGATAAGGATCCTCTCTGTATTGTCATGAATCCAACGACAAGCTATGATGACCTTGTTAGATCTGTGCTGATGAAACTTGGTCTGGAAAGTGCGAAGCGGGTTAAGAAGTTTTTCTATCGCATTCCAGTCACGGTCCTGCAGGATACCGTGAAGTACGATTGTTTCACGATTGGTAGTGATGAGGACCTGCAAGTCATGTTTCTTTGTCGGAGGCAGTTTCCGGAGGTGAGGACACCGGAATTGCTGGCAAAGCTGGTTGATGTGGTATCTAGCTCAGGGGGTTCGAACCGGAATACCACCACTGTAACCACGGCAGCTGGTTCCAGTTCTAGGGCTGCCGTCGCTTCTTCCTCCGTCCCTGTGTACGAGCTGGCGGTCCAACCTGTCGCCTCCCCGTCATTTGCTGTTGATCTAAATGAGGGCGTAGGCGACGAGGTAGGATCATTTGATATTCTGCCGAACGCTTTACAGGGCGTTCCACCGGTTGGCGTCGGAGACGGAATGTTGGGTGATGCAGAGGAGGACGACGTCGAGCTGGATATGATTGAGGATGACAGCGGCGACGAGGTTGGAGCGACTGAGCTTGCATTGGCGGTCGGTGGTTCTAGTTCTGGCACACAGCAGTATCCACCACATTTTTTCTCTTTGGACCTGGATGCCATGAGGCAGGAGGGGGATTTAGGGCACTCTGTTGGATTCGGAGCTAGAGATGCGGAAGGGACTGCTGGACCTCACACTTGCCTGGCCACATCTATCTCGAGTGACCACAGGAGTTTGGATTATCATGTGATTTCGGCGTTCATTATGCCAATGGTTAGGGCTGATGCATCCGTTAGCATCAAGGTGCTCCTGAATGCCACGGCAGCACACTTTGGGTTTAGGCCGACGTACAGGAGGGTCTGGTTGGCGAAGCAGAAGGCTATTGGACTCATATACGGTGACTGGGATGAGTCATACAACAAGCTGCCCAGGTGGGTGTTGGGAGTCCAGTTGACGATGCCTGGTACAGTTGCTGTCCTAAGGACGAGCCCCGTTCGAGTAGGAGGACAGGTAGACGAGTCTCAAGCTTATTTTCATAGACTTTTCTGGACGTTTCCACCGTGCATCGAGGCATTCCGTCATTGCAAGCCGCTAGTCAGCATTGATGGCACCCATCTGTATGGCAAGTACGGGGGAACCTTGCTCATTGCAATTGCACAGGACGGTAACTCTAACATCCTACCTGTTGCATTCGCACTAGTAGAGGGTGAGAATACTGAGTCTTGGACATTCTTTCTCTCCCACCTTCGTCAGCACGTGACACCGCAGCCGGGTTTGTTGGTTATATCAGACAGGCATAACGGCATCAAGGCTGCCCTTGAGGCTCCTGCCGGAGGTTGGTTACCCCCATCTGCATACCGTGCATTCTGCATTCGACACGTAGCTGCTAATTTCGCACTTACCTTCAAGGGCAAAGACGCACGGAGGCTTCTTGTGAATGCGGCGTATGCCAAGACCGAGGTTGAGTTTGATTACTGGTTTGATATTCTCCGATCTGAAGACCCGGCAATGTGTGACTGGGCGAACCGGATTGATTATTCCTTGTGGACTCAGCATCGTGATGAGGGGCGGAGATTCGGACACATGACGACGAATATCTCCGAGTGTGTCAACTCAATCCTCAAGGATGTCCGAAACCTACCTATATCCTCCTTGGTGAAGGCAACATATGGAAGACTTGCGGAACTGTTTGTTCGCAAGGGAAGAGAGGCTGAGACCCAAATGAAAACTGTTTGGCTTATTTGCGTAACTTCGACCTGGCATTGGCGTATCCTAGTTTTTTGCCCTTTTTTTCCCCTTAATATCTCCATCTAACCAATTTTTCCCCAATTGTTTAGGATATTGGCTTACACACCACGCAGTGAGAGATTTAAAAATTTTTAACTACAGACAAATACCATATGCATATTATAATAGAAATTTTTACTATTATAAAATATAATCAAATTTCAAATTAGGTTTAATTACTCTCTTCATCCCTATAATTTCGTAAAATTTTCAATTAGGTCCCTATACTTTTTTTCTTTTTAATTGAGTCCCTGCACTAAATTTTTTTTTCAATTAAATTCTTCTTAATAGTAAAGTTATCTTATCAGTAACCTACGTTTAATCTTCCATAAATCCTATCCTTCAAAAATCTATTGTAACAGTAATCTCAATTAAAATATTCCTAAGACAACTCATTAGAATAAATTAATTGAATAAACCTACATCAATTATAATAAATTTAACCCTTTTTTGTATTATTCTCAATTCTTTTTATATTTTTGGATGATATAAGATAATTTTAACTAATTTTTTAGGCCACAAAAAAAAATTATACTCCAATATTAAAGAAGAGCCCGATTACTTTGACCCAATCCACACGATCTAAGCCTTTCATACTTAAGCCACGTTGACAATCATACCACCAAAGTCAGAAACAACATTTCGAACTTTTCTTCTTGGGTTAACAGAGCAGCAGGAGTAGTCCTCATCGTGTTCTATATCTTAGCATCCTCACATGAAGAATTTCTATCTACATCATAACTAGGGTGTTCAAATTTAAACCGATCTAAATTAAACTGTTCATCCAATCCAATACAAATCGAAAACTAATTAAAATCGCACTAATTCAGATTTGATTGGATTATATTTTTTGAAAATCGCTGGATCGGATCGGATTTCGAATCTAATTTTTATAACCGATTCAATCCAATCCAAACCGCACAATGTGCTATAATATTATTATTTTATTATTATATTTACAATTATACTTATAACATGTTCAATTTTTTATATATTTTTATATTATTCATATATGATTATTATTTAATAAATATTTTATGTTCAAAATGTTATTTATTTATTTATTTTAATTAACCTATAATTTTATTTCTATTGTTATGTTATTGTTGGCTTTTTAAGATATTGTTGAGACTTGTTATGTCATTGTTGATTATTTAAAATTTATGTTGAAACTTGTTATATGTATTTAATTTTTTTAATTTATAAAACCGCAAATCCAATCCAATTCAAACCGCTTGAAATTGGATCAGATCGGATTGAATTTTTTTTAAAAAAGCATCCAATCCAAACCGCACCGCAAGAAAAATTAGTGTTCGAATCAGATATATTTTTAACTCAAAATCGATCCAAACCGCACCACAAACACCCCTAATCACAACCACCTTTTATATATTTAATTCATTATTTGGACGTTAGATAATTATTGACATACTAGATTACTAGTGTATTAGTAAAGTACACTGACATATGTAAAACTCTTCCAATACTATGTTTTATAATATTATTTGCCGGTATGCCACTTGTGTCGTAAGCCTAATAATCAATTTCTATGCCAGTTTGTTTTTTTATTTTATTTTATAAATTTAAAATTCTCAATATCTTTAAAAATATTAATT